>NW_006408848.1:95890-103988 GCF_000296735.1 Chrysochloris asiatica
GATGTATATGCTTTCCATTTTATTTTTGACCATTTCCAATTCTCCTAGATTCATAATGTGTACCTTATATGTTCAGATTATTAATGGATACTTATGCTGTTCCTCTTCATTTTGAGTTGTGCCTTATCGGTAATGAAGGTCCATTCACATCACCATGGTCAACTCTACTTTGAGAAGGCAGCTCTTTCCCAGTCACACTTTGAGTGACTTCCAACGTGAGGGGCTCGTATTCTAGCACTGTCTGACCATATTCTAGTGCTCTTCACCATGTTTCAATATTGTATTACTACTACTCATAAGGTTTTCAGTGGTCTGTCTCTCTTTCTTCCTAGTCTGTTTGTCTGGAAGCTCAGCTGAAATTTGTCCACCATGACCCTGCTGATATTTAAAACACCTGTGGCATAGCTTTCAGAGTTACAGCAATATGTAAGCTACCACAGTACGACAGATTGACAGACCAGTCATGGGGTTTAGCACATAACAACACACCTGACAGATGGATAGTGACTGCTCTGCATGACTTGTGCATTGGTTTAGAATTGAACTTGGGTCTCCCACATGGAAGGTGACAATTCTTCCCCTGAACTACTAAAGTCCCCATCATCTTACTTCAAATGTTATATACATTCTGGCATTTCCGAGGAATTAGATGGGTCTTCAGGTACAGCAATTTGTAAAAAGACACCTCAATTGTCTTTATACTTGCTGTGATGCTTTGAGTTGATGAATTTATTCCACAAATGGTTTCAAACCATATCATGTAACAGTTACTCTGCCAGATACTAGTAATGATAAATTGTTGTCAGAAAATAGAACTAAAAACCCAAGGATCTTTTCCCACATCCCCACACATACAACTATCAAGATAGCTATTGTTTTTTTATGCATATATTTCAAGTTAATTTTGGTTTGGGTGCTACACACATACTCTTCTTGCTCTAAACACCTTGCTAGAGTCAGAAAATATGTCCTAGTAATTTTTAACCAAACATTGTAAAGTTTTATTTTTGTTGATCCTCAAAGACATCATAATAAATTTGAGAATTTGACTCTTTGATTGAAAAGGCCCACGAGACTTCATTGAGATTCTGGAGAGTGTGCACATTAAGAAGCTTAAATCCAGATGGTGCCAAGAAAAATTTCCAGGTTTTTATTTGCAAGGATTTGCTTCATTTTGCATCAAAATGTCAGTGCCTTAAACCAACTAGCTATAATCCCTTAACTATGAGTTAAAAGAGTAAAAGATTCAGTTACTCATTACAAAGAAATATCTTAGACAATCCAGAATAGAAGTGCAGAAGTCAGTGCAAGGTAGTTTTCAATTATCCACCTTCCCTGGCCTCCGACCTCAGGTGGACATCAAAATATCTCTCTACTTGAGTAACCCTCCACCCATTCATTGCCATCTAGACTTTCTTAACTCTTTTTGCATCCCTATTCTTCCTCTCATCCCCCTGGAGTTCTACTGCTTCCTCCTCATAACCTCAAGTTTAAACTGTCGATGACCATTGCTCCATAGAGTTGAATTTCCTTCCATTTTAGTGGAGGACACAGTCCAAGACCTGAAAGAAGAAGTGGGTATTTGTTTGTGTTTTTTCCCCTGGAATGGCTTGACAAGGGAAAAAATTATCTTCCTGTTATAAATCATGAGTGGTAATTCTTTATTGGTTGCTAAGTTCAGAAACTTCCTTCTTCCTTATGTCATCAAATTTACTTTTTAGAGCTTTGTAGTTTTAAAGGTCCTGAATTCTTTTTTATTTTATTTTTTTCATAAGTTACAATTGACATTAACATTTTACCCTCATCCCCCACATCAGCCTAGGGTTCTAAAGGTCTATGTGAAAAAGAATCTTAATTGCTGAAATGTAAACATATCCTTAGGAATGCAAGCACTCAAGAAAGTTGATACTTCAACAAGAATTAAGCTGAACCCAAATTAGGCTGACTGTATTTTTGCACCATATATGAAGGAGGATTATGAAAAACACATTAGTGCCACAAACAGGATTTAAGCTTTATGTTTTTGAAGTCTATCTTTAGCACATTTCTAGCAAGGCAAAATGTACAACATGTTACACACACAGACACACAAATCTTATTTGTTTATTAATATGGTTTCTGAAGGATCTGTAGAGTCCTGGGTGGAGTAAATGGTTAACAAACTTTGCTGCTAACTGAAAAGTTGGAGATTTGTGTCCATCCAAAGGGTACCTCAGAAGAAAGTCCTGGTGATCTCATTCCAAACATAGTATTGAAAATCCTATGAAGCACATTTTTACTCTGAAACGCATGAGGTTACCGTGAGTCAGAATTAACTTGATGGCAATATAGTTTTTTTCCTCTGAAGGATCTATGCTTAGGAGTAGTTCTATTGGCAAGTCTCTTGAATGGTTTTATAGGTAAATAAATTTAAAAAAAAAAATCTCTGTCTCCAACCTATACCTGTTTTTCTTTGGCTTAGTGTCCAGGGCACATCCCCACCTGAATGACTCCAAGTATTGTAAACTTAAAGTATCTCAAACAAAAGTTCTCCTCTCTCTTGGAATGCTGGTGGGGATCTTCTCTCCTTACATAGTTACTCACTCAAGGTGAAAAGCTTTCTGATATCTTTCTTCCAATCAGTCCCCAGTTTGTGCAAATCCTTCATGTTAAGCAGGCTTTTTGAAACCTCAGCTCAAGCACCACCTCTTCTATTAAGGTGGCCCCAGTCACCATCAAGAGTACCATTCATTTGCCTTTAACAAATATTTATTGAGCATCTGCTTACTAGGCAAAGTGCTACTATGTACAACACAAATAATTAAGAACAACCTGCTGTTAAAATAGCTTAGCTGACAGACTGTTATACATGTCACTATAAAAACTATCTTCAGTAAAAGTTTTAGGGGAACTAAAATTACTAGAACGTCCACAATCTGTAATACAAGGGGCTTGAAGATTCTGCAAATTCCTTACAATTTTCTACTGCAAAATACTACGACTAGAACTTGGAATTATTGAGTGATATTTCTGCTCTTGAAAAGACTTAAAGCCTTGGGACCTCCATGAGGCAATCCAGGGTTGCCATGAGTCAGAACTAATGCCATGACACTTAACAACAAGAAAACAACTGGAAATAAAGCAGTGAACAAGATAAACCCAGGCACTGTCCTATGGAACATAATTATGCAATTAACAATAGCAAATTCAAGGTACATAATTGTTTAATTATAATCACAAATTTCAGATACAAATAAACAAATTAGTGAACAAGCATTTTCAGATACAGGAAAGTTTTCAAACTGTGATTTGGCCTAGGATGGCTGAGGACAGGGCAAAGGAAGGGGTATTGAGGAAAGGCCTCTCTAAGTTGAAACTTGAGCTGATACTGAATAATGAAATGGGGAGACAACAATGGAAAGTTATAAGAGGGGAGCATTTCTTTCAGAGGGGAAATGCAAGCACAAAGGTACTGAGGCATGAAGTAATGGAGGTGTTCAAGACATAGGAAGAGTGAGAATGAGATGATGGTTGGAATGTAGTTGTTGTTATTAAGTGCTGTTGAGTCAGTTCCAACCCATAGCAACCCTGTATAGGATTTCCGATGAGAGGCTGGGGAAATTGAACCACCGACCTCGCAGTTCAAACAGACTTTGCAGTCCAGTGCATTAATGTACAGTGCCACACCAGGACTCCTGAAGCAAGACAGAGAGAAAACACTAATAAAGATGAAGTAAAAAAAGGTAGACATTCTTCTAGAACAGCTTTTGTCACCTTGTACTGTGTTTGGTTGTCTCATTACCAGACTGTGGGAACCATTATTATAATTACTATTTTAATTAATTTGCTGTTGTTGTTGAGAATATATAAGCATAACATACACCATTTCAACAATTTCTATATGTACAATTCAGTGACATTTATTATGTTCTTTGAGTTGTGCGACCAATCTCTCCTCAGTTAAGATAAACTCACTGGTATTTAAGTTACCTGTATTTGGAGTTGCTGTTGCCAATTTGATTCTATATAAATAGTCTTAAAAGATAATAATGTTCAAGATAGACATTCTTTACTAGCTAAGATAAACTATTATTTGGTTTTAAGAAGAATTCAGGCGATATTTTTGGACCACTGCTTAGTGTATAAAGTAATACAAGTTTCCTTTAAAAATATAGTTCACAGTGGGTAAATTGGTTCAAGATAAATATTTTTTAATGTTTATTATTTCACCAATATTCTATTTTTAAAAAGTGCAGTGAATTTGTAGAAAATTTGATAAGCAAATTATTCTTTCTCTTTTTAGGTTGTAAAGGCAGTTACTTCACTTTAGAATTCATTTAGAATATTAATTATTTTTCTTAACCTTTATGAGTTTGTGCCAAAGTTGAAATTAAGTTGATTTTAATTTGAATAGATTTAGAAGGCAAGTGCAGTGGCTCTGTAGAGTAAGCACTGAACTGCAAACCACACTGTCCACCCACCAGCTGCTCCATGGGGGAAAGATGAGGCTTTCTGCTCCCACAAAATTTGAAGCCTTGGAAACCATATACAGGATCGCTATGAATTGGAATTGACTTGATGGCACTTAACAACAATAACAACAAGAATTTAGAAAGAATGAATAATGAATTATTATTCCCTATTCTTGCACCCCAGACAAGCAGGAGAATAAGGCACTATATATTGATTTAAATGAGTTCTTTCAAAGTATTTTCTAAAACTCCAGAAAGGCCAGAACCTTTCTTTCCTTTTGCTTTTGGAACAAACGTCCAATATAGGAAAAATTTCACCTGAAGAACAAGAGTCTCAAATGTGTTCTTCTCATCCATGCTAATGTTTATTTCTCCTACCACTCAACATGTCTTAGGAGAATAGTACTGATACATCATTTTAAAAGAATGAAATGCTACTCAGTACTTTTAGGTAGGTAAAAACATGAGTGGTTGAAGGAAAGAAGGGAACTTACTGAGAGTTATTGTGGTTAAGCACCTTCACCTGAATTCACTCTATTAAACTTCACAAAGTTCTTTGAGTTTAAAATTCTTTAACTCAATTTTAACAGGTCTGAGACTCCTGAGTAAATAATTGTGTTGAGATCATACAGTTAATAAATGACAGGGCTAGGATTAGAAAGCAGGTGTGTCTCTCTAGAGGTTACTTTATACTCACAGATAGAGCTGTAGATTAGAAATAGACTGTTGTTAAGTGTCCTCCAGTCAGTTCAGACTTGTAGATACCTATATACAACAGAACAAAACACTGCCCCAGCCTGTGTCATTGCCGCAATTGTTGCTATGCTTGAGCACGTTGTTGCAGGCACTCTGTCAATTAATCTCATTAAAGAGGTTCTTTTTCGCTGATCTTACTTTACCAAGCATGATACCTTTTTCTAAGAACTAGTTCCCCCTGATAACATTTCCAAAGTAAGTAAGATGAAGTCTCGCCATCCTCGCTTCTAAGGAGCATTCTGGCTGTACTTCTAACAACACAAGTTTGTTAGATCTTCTGGCAGCCCATGGTGTGAGCAATATTCTTTGTCACCACCATGATTCAAATGCATCAATCCTTCTTTATTCATTGATCAGCTTTTACATGTATGTGAAGCAAGTGAAGATACTGTCTCTTGGGTCAGATCACCTTAGTACTCAAATCTTTGCTTTTTAACACTTGAAAGAGGTCTTTTGCCATGCATTTGCCTAATGTAATATGTCATTTGATTCATTGACAGCTGCTTCCATGAGTTTTAATGGTGTTTGTTATTGTTCTTAAGTGCTGTTAAGTCAGTTCTGACTCATAGTAACCCTGTACAGGGTTTCAGAGACTGAAATCTTTGCTGGAGCAGAAAACCACATAATTTTCTCAAGCCACTGATCGTGTGATTTAGTTTAGTACATGGTTGTGCTCCTTTGATTTCCCTGGTGTGGCACTATAGGATAAGCTTTGGACTTCGAATAGCAAGGTCTGTGGTTCAATCACATCAGCTGCTCCTCAGAAGTCTTATCTATACGTCAGAACCAACTCACTGACACCTAATAATAATGTGTCAAAGGCAAAGTTGCCTGTGGATCCAAGAAAATGAAATCCCTAGCAACTTCAATCTTTTCACCATTTAAGATACAGAATACATATAAAGAAAAAGACACAGATTAAAAACTGATATAGCTATAGATGTTGTTAAGTACCATGGAGTCAGTTCTGACTCATAGTGACTCTGCACAGGGTTTCCAAGGCTGTAAATCTTTACAGGAGCAGAACGCCTCATCTTTCTCCTGTGGAACCTCTGGTAGTTTCGAACTGCTGACCTTGAGGTTGACAGGCCGACTCGTAACCACCACACTACCATTGGTATAAATATAGGTATAGATACAGAAATAAGTATGTAGCTCTGGTAGAGTAGTGGTTACAAATTGGCTGCTAACCTCACAGTCAGCAGTTCGAAACTACCAACTTTTCTGTGGGAGAAAGATGAGGATTTCTTTTCCCATAAATATTTACAGCCTCAGAAACCCTGTACAGGGTTGCTATGAGTCAGAACCAACTCCATGGTACTTAACAACAACATAACAATAACAACACATAACAACAGCACATAACAATAACAACAATAGATAAAATGAGCATTTAGATACATAACAATGGAAAATTTAGGCATGATTTTATTGTGCCAGAAAATTTAGTTTTTCTCTTTCCATCTAACCCCATTGCAGTCAAGGTGATTCTGACTCATAATGCGGCTATAGGACAGAGTAGAGGTGTCCCATGCCTTTGCTTCACTGACTATACAGCGGCTTTTTACTGTGTGGATGATCATGACAAGCTACAGACAGCATTGTGGAGAGTGAGTATTCCAGAACACTAAATCGTGCTGATGAGGAATGTGTACACAGACCAAGAGGTAGTCTTTCAAACAGAATAAGGGGACAATGAATTGTTTAACATCATTCAAACAGAACAAGGGGACAATGAATGGTTTAACATCATGAAAGATGTGGGCTAGGGTTGTATTTTTTCAGCATACTAATTCAACCTGTCTCACCACCAGTCATCTGTCAGTTTGTTGTACTGTGGTGACTTGTGAGTTGCTGTGATTCTGGAAGCTATGCCATGGATATTCTAAATACCAGCAGGGTCATCCATGGTGGACAGGTTTCAGATGAGCTTCCAGATGAAGACAGACAAACTACTTCCAACTATTTAGTCAGTGAAAACCTTAAAAATAGCAGAGAAACACAATCAGATATAGTGCCAGAAAATGAGCCCCTCAGGATGGAAGGCACTCAAAATGCAACTGGGAAAGAGCTGCCTACACAAAGTAGAGCTGACTGTGATGACCTGAATGGAATAAACCCCGTGGGACCTTCATTTGCTGATAGGGCACAACTCATAATGAAGATAAACAGCTGGAAACATCCATTAATAATTAGAACATGGAATGGTCGAAGAATGAATCTAGGAAAATTGGAAATGGAAAAAAATGAAATGGAATGCATAAAGATCAATATCTTAGGCATTAGTGAGCTGAAATAGACTGGTATTGGCCACTTTGAATCTGATAACCACATGGATTACTATGCTAGGAATGACAAACTGAAGAGGAATGGTATTGCATTCATTGTCAAAAAGAACATATCCAGATAAGTCATGAGGTACAATTCTATCTGATAGGATAATATCCATTTGCCTACAGGGAAGACCAGTTAATACCACTATTATTTAAATTTATGCACCAACTACTATAGACAATGAGGATGAAATAGAAAATTCTACCAACTTATTCAATGTGAAATTGATCAAATAAGCATTCAAGATGTATTGATCATTAGTGGTGATTGGAATGTAAAGGTTGGAAGCAAAGAGGAAGGATCAATAATTGGAAAATATGGCCTTGGTGATAGAAATGATGCTGGCAATAGCATGATAGAATTCTGCAAAATCAATGACTTGTTCATTTTAAATACCTTCTTTAGACAGCATAAGAGACTATTGTACACATGGATCTCACCAGATGGAATATACAGAAATCAAATTGACTATATCTGTGGAAATAGATGATTGAAAAGCTCTATATTATCAGTCAAAACAAGGTGAGGGGAAGATTGTGGAACAGACTATCAATTGC
>NW_006408848.1:114188-117143 GCF_000296735.1 Chrysochloris asiatica
TATATGATGGGATCAATGTGAAGCTAATGTCCTCCCATGTAAACTCTCACATAATTCACAATAAAGCATCAAAAAAATTGTTTAGCTGAGTGTCATAAATGTCACTGTGAAAAACAAACAAACAAACAAAAAAACCCCAAAACTGTCATTTGGGTAAGCTTTTGGGAAAATGGAGTTATTAGGATGTCCATGACCTGTAAAACAAAGGGGTTGGATTCGTTCTTCAAATCTCTACACTATAAAATCTGTAATTCTTGAGCTTGGAATTACTTAAATGTAATTCTTCAGTTGATCTCAGGCTGTGATGATTTGTAAATTCATCATATCATTCACATTCTACTTGTTCAAGGGTCTTGCCTTTGCACTCCTGAAAAAAAGAGGTGTGATGATTATTTTTTTTCTTTGTAATGCTTCAGTAGTTTTGAAATACTATTTTTTCTCATAATATTTAGATGAGATTTACATAATAGAAAATTAACTATTTTAAAGCATAAATATCCTAAGCAGTTCATTCACTGTGTTGTATGACCACCACTTACATTAAGTTCTAAAACATGTTTATTACCAACCCAAGCTCCTGCTGCAAAAAAAACCAAACTCATACTCATTAAGCTATCATTCCCCATTGCTCTTTCCATTCCAGTTTCTATGTACTGACCTATTCTGGATGTTACATATATTGTATATAAAGTCATGCAATATTTGACCTTTTGTGTCCAGCTTCTTTCACTTGGCACAAAGTTTTTATACAGGGTTATCCACATTGTATAATGTGTCCTTTTTATGGCTGAATAACATTCCATTGGACTCCTGGCATGGCACTGTAGGATCAATACTGGACTGTGAAGCACAAGGTTGGAAGTTCAAGCCCACCGCTGCTCCTCAGAAACCGTATACAGGGTCTCTATGAGTCAGAACCAACTCGATAGCACTTGACAACAACAACAAATATTCAATTATCACCTCTGAGTGGTGCAACACAGTTGGCTGCTAACCAAACATCTGGACATTTGAGTACACCCAGAGGCACTTTAAGGAGCTCTGGTAGTGTAGTAGTAACGAGTCGGGCTACTAACCTCAAGTTCAGAAGTTTGAAACTACCAGCTGTTCCGTGGGAGAAAGATGAGGCTTTCTGCTCCTGTAACGATTTACAGCCTCGGAAACCCTGTACAGGGTCGCTATGAGTTGGAACTGACTCCACGGCACATAACCCCCACCACCAAAGATTTATAGTTTTGGAAATCCTATAGAGGGTTGCTGTGATTTGGAACTGACTTCGTGGCACACCACCACCAGCGGCAGATGCAGTGTAGAAAAAAGGCTTAGCAATCTACTTCTGAAAGGTCAAAGCCATTGAAAACACTATGGAGCACAGTTCTACTCTGACACACATAGAGTCACCATGAATAGGAACCATCTAAACAGCAACTGTTTTTTTTTTTGGTAATATTCCACTGTATCTATATATTGTATTTTGTTTAGCCATTCATACAATGAAGGATATTGTTTCTATCTTTTGATTATTGAGAACAGTACTGCTATGAACAAATATTTGCTTGAGTAATTATATTCAGTTAGAGGGGGTATATACTTGAGAAGACTCCAAATGAGAGGGACTGACAGATTGGCAGCAGTAATAGGCCCAAACGGAACACTTGTAAGGATGGTGTAGAACCACAACACAGTTTCCTTGTGTTGTGTACTGTGAATCAGATCTATCCCCATGGCACCTAACAACAACAACACACTTGGGAGTGATTATATGGTAATTCTATATTTAACTATGCACTTAGTGTATTCAGTCTGATTCTACACAGAGAAACAAGTGTAGAGACTCAGAGCTGCAGACTTGAGAATTCTCAATTAGCCCCTCACCAAATAAACAGACCTGGATACTTCTTTATTATTTATTATTAATCGTAGGGGTTTAATATAAATGATTCTGTGCTTCAAAGCATGATAGCTTTGCATTAGTTAATGTTATCTTGTTACTAATGGTTACTGCTGCTTCGTTTCCCTTAAATAGCAGAATGATGATATTCAAATGATCTATTTAAAATCCATCTTTATCTGCAGTCAACTAGAGCCAATATAGTATTAATAATTCCAAAAGTTTGTTATAATGTAAATATTTTCTATCACTAATAAGTTTGTTCACGTATCACCTACATGCATCTGTTGTGGGCCCATCACAAACAGTAGAGTGTGCAAGTTACAATGCATTTAATTTTAATTCAATTCTCTAAGGCTTTATTTTTGTTTGTTTTCTTACTTTTTTAAAACATTCATGTCTAGGAAATGTGTTTAGCATTATACTATGTTATTGAATTAGAAGATGAATCCTGCTCAAGGAAAGCACAGAGGATAAAACAGAATTATAAGCATACTGAACATTTCCAGCAGTATACCAAAAAATGTTCTACTGCTGTCCATAAGGTTTTCAAAAGACACCCTTTCAGAAGTTACCTTTACGTCTTCATAATCGGTCTTAGTCTGAAAACTCCATTGAAACCTGTCCACCATAGGTTCCCCTGTTGGAATTTAAAATATCAGTAGCATGGCGTCCAGCATTATAGTAACACACAAGCTACCCCGGGTGTGACTAGCTGAAAGATAGTGATGGATTCTCTTCCATAGAATGCTTAATATTATCTCCAGTTTTCTAAAACCATGATAAGTCAAAATTTAAGTTGTCCTTACAGAGTTCTGTTGATTTTCTTCCTGGAACACTGCATTGCCCAGAAATCTTGAGGTGTGTATGACAACTCCAAAGATTTAGCTTAGACCAAGAAACATGGTGCCATACTCCTAGACTAGTCAGGCCCTTCCATCCAGGCTACAGGGAAGGGTGAAGGAAAGTTTACTCATTACTTGTGTCCTGGTCTGAAATCTGGAATTTTATAAAAAACTGTTTTAGGATTATCCAGAGAATCAAAACCAGTTAAGTGTATATGT
>NW_006408848.1:118613-125053 GCF_000296735.1 Chrysochloris asiatica
GAACAACTGCTTCTTGGTCTAGGTACAGATTTCTTAGATGTACAATTAAGTGTTCTGGAATACTCATACTTCTCAATGCTGTCCATAGCTTGTCATGAGCCACACAATCGAAAGCCTTTGCGTAGTCAATAAAGCACAGGTAAACATCCTTCTGATATTCTCTGCTTTCAGAGAATATATATATATATATTCTCAGAGTGTGTATGTATATACAGAGCTCTGGTAGCATAGTGGTTACGAATCGGGCTGCGAACCTTAAAGTCAGCAATTCGAAACTACCAGCCACTCTGTGGGAGAAAGATGAGGCTTTCTGCTCCCATAAAGATTTACAGCCTCAGGAACCCTAAAACAGGGTTGCTATGGGTCGGAACCTACTCGACAACACTTAACAACAACAACAACAAATATATATGCAGGATAATTTATATCAAGGAAATGGTGCACACTGTTGTAGAGGGAGGCAAGTCTCAAATCTGTGGGTTAGATGTTACACTAGAGCCAGATATCAGGCTGAAAGTTTCTCCTGACTCATGTAGCTGCAGGAGTGGATGAACTCAACATTAGCAGGGCAGTCAGCAGCTTCTGACCGTAGAGGTAAATGAATCCATCAGCAGGTAAGATAGAAAGGTACTGAAAATTCCCATGATCGGTAGCTAATCTGACAGGCCACTGGCTTGCGTCCAAAGAACCAGAGGTCAGACAACAAGCCAGAAGCAGAATCCAGATCCAGCAAAAGTGTCCAACATTTTGGAAGCTGATCACACCACTGAGGAAACTTCCTTTGATTAGCTGCTCATAGCAGATCTCATCATTTGGAATCACTACATGTTAACTGCCAAACCACTGAGAATCCTGATCCAGTGAAGTTGACACAAAACCTTAACTAACATAACACCTGACAACTTTTTGACTCCATATGTAATCCTAAAGTTTATAGTGAAGCCTCAGGATTAAAAATTCTAAAAAAAGCATTCAGCCAATCAATGTTCATTTCTTTCTTCTTACATTATATATATGCAAGACTTTGTACTAGAGGTTGCAGATAAGAAGGAGAAAGAGCAAGGGAGTGAAGAGAGGGAAGAAAAATAGCAAGAAATAAATGGGAAAATAAAAGAAAGTAAGGAGTGTAGGGAGGAATGGAAAGAGCGAGGAGTGGAGAGAGGAAGCAAGCATAACATACAATAGACAGAAGAACTGTTCTCTAAAGATGTCTATGTCTTAATCCCCAGACCTGTGAATATGTTACCTTACATGGTAAAAAGGATCTTTGCAATTTAGATTGCCGAACTTAAAATAGGGAGATTATCCTAAATTATTCAGCTGGGACACTCTAATCACATGGAATGTTAGATGAGGCAGAAGGAGAATTTAAAGAGATTGAAAGTGTAAGAAGGAATCAGTGCTCTGATGAGGTTTGGAAATGAGAGAGCAACATGATGGGGGGAAACAGGAGACCTTAAGGAGCTAAGAGAGTCTCTCAGCTGCCTGCAAGTAGACGGGAACTTCAGCTCTGTAACCTCAAGGGACTGAGTTCTGCCTATATTCTGAATGAGACTGGAAATGGATTTGCCCCAGAGCCTTCAGAAGGAGATGCAACTCTGCTAACACCTTGATTTCTGTCTTTTGAGACTCTACAGAGGATCCACCTGAAAAGCATGCATTGCTGGAACTTCTGACCTACAGAAGAGAGATAATAATGGATGTTGTTTTAACTGTTAAATTTGTGATAATTTATTATAGCAGCAGTAGAAAACTGATACAATTAATGAAAGGTACCTGGCTACAAAGAATCTAGTGGGGGAGATAGTGGATAATATCAAGTGGTAAGACTATGGATTTGGTGGAAGAGAGGATAGTTTAGTGGGTGAGAAGAAATCTTCCTAGAGAATAAGACAAATAGTTTTAAGCCTGATATGGCATCTCAGCAATATTACCATTTACAACAATGCCTGAGGTCTGTCTCTCTATCAGTTCACATTCTGAGGAATACTCAAATTTGAACAAGTATTTAGGGAACAGAGTATAGGGCCTGGCAATCTCTCCGTGACTTGCAGTTTGATCTAGGACAATGTGAGACATCCAACTGCCACATCTAAGCACTTTTCAAAGCCGAACAAAGGATCCTAACATAGAATCTTATAAAGAAAGCAATTTGCCTTTTGCTTTCTTGACAAACTGATTAAGATAGTAGTCACACTCACGTTCTATATGTCTGCCAATCATTTGTTTGGATGTAGGTTTCCTTTCAAGTCTCTGAAAAGTAAATTAGGGAAAGATAACTTTTAATAATCCAGAAAAATTCATTTAGAGTATAAAAATTTTTTATTTATTAATAATGATTAATATTTCAAGCACTTGCTCTTTTGGCTCAGTTGTTGGACACCCCAAAGAGGGATGTATTTCTAAGGGATGACTATTAAATTCTGGATTTAAATAGAAAATTTGCCTGATCAAACCTCATATTTTGGAGTTGATGCCTTTGGGCATTGGTGTCATTTTATCAGCAATTAAACGAATACGTGCATGATACAATTCTATTAAGAAGACCAAACTATTAATGCTTTGCCTGAAATACCAAAATATTTTTCTTGTATTTCAAGCATTGTTTCCACATCTTTAATATATAATACCATCACTCGTCTGTCAGTTTGTTCTATTGTGGTAACTTGTGTGTTGTTGTGATGCTGGAAGCTATGCCACTGGTATTTTAAATACCAGCAGAGTCACTCATCATGAATGGGTTCCAGCAGTGCTTACAGACTAAGATAGAATAAGAACAGGGAGAGGAAGACCACTTCTAAATGATTAGTCAATGAAAACCTTATGAAGAGTAGCAAAACATTGTCAGATATAGTGCCAGAAGATAAAGACATTATGAATAGTACAAGCTCTGGTAGCGTAGTGGTTACGAATCGGGCTGCGAACCTTAAGGTCAGCGGTTCGAAACTACCAGCCGCTCCGCGGGAGAAAGATGAAGCTTTCTACTCCTGTAAAGATTTACACCCTCGGAAACCCTATACAGTGTCGCTATGGGTCGGACCCGACTCGATGGCACTTAACAACAACAACATTGTAGATATAGTGCCAAATTATGAGCCTCTCAGGTTGGAAGGCATTCAAGATATGACTGGGGCAAAGCTGCTGCATCAATGTAGAGCTGATCATCATGATGTGAATAGAGGAAAGCTTATGTGACCTTCATTTGCTAATGGGGCACAACTGAAAATTAGTAGAAAAAAGCTGCAAACATCCATTAATAATTGGAATGTGGAATGTATGAAGTATGAATCTAGCAAAACTGGAAGTTGTCAAAAGTGAAATGGAATGCATAAAGATGGATATCCTAGGTTTTATTAAGCTGAAATGTACTGGTATTGGCCATTTTGAATTAGGCAATCATATAGTTTACTATGTGGGGAACAACAAATTGAAGCGGTCTGCGATAGAAGAATATCCAGACATCTACAAGGAAGAATTGTCAATACTACTATTATTCAAATTTGCATACTAGCCACTAAAGCAGTGATGATGAAACTGAAGAATTCTATCAACTTCTTCAGTCTGAAATTGATCAAACATGTCATCAAGGTGCATTGATCATTACTGGTGGTATGTGGTCTTGGTGATAGAAATGATGCTGGAGATCACTTGACAGAATTTTGCAAGACCATTGACTTATTCATTACAAATACCTTTTAAAACAACTTAAAAAGTGACACATGGCCTACACTAGATGAAACACAAGGGAGTCAAATTGACTACATATGTGGGAAGAGACAATGAAGAACTTCAATATAATCAGCCTAAACAAGACCAGGACCAGACTGTGGAACAGATCATCTATGGCTCATAAAAGCTGAAGAAAACTAAAACAAGTCCAGAAAAGCAAAGACATGTACTTGAGTATATCCCACTTGAACTTAGAAAACTTCTCAATAACAGATTTGATGCATTAGATACTAATGACTGAAGAAAAGTTGTAAAATGATATCAAGAACATCACACATGAAGAAAACAAAAGGTCATTAAAGAGGAAGGAAGACCAAAATGATTGTGATAAAAGATTCTGGAACTTGTTCTTGAATGTAGAAAAGTTAAATCAACTGGAAGAAATGAGGAAATAATAGAGTTGAACAGAAAATTTCAAAGTGCAGCTCAAGAAGACAAAGTCAAGTATTATAATGAAATGCACACAGACCTGGAGTTAGAAAGCTAAAAGGAAGACAACACTCAGCATTTCTCAAGTTGAAAGGACTGAAGAAAAAATTTAAGCCTTAACTTGAAATACTGAAGGATTCTATGGGGAAAATATTGAACGATGAAAAAACATTAAAAGAAGATGGAAGGAATCTACAGAGTCACTGTACCAAAAATAAATGGTTGATATTCAGCCATTTCAAGAGGAAGTATATGATCAAAAATCAATAGTAATGAAGGAAGGAATTCAAGCTGTAATGAAGGCATTGCTGAAAAAAGGTTCCAGGAATTGATGGAACATAAACTGAAAACTTTTTACAAACTGATGCAGTAGAGGAGACACTCACTCATATATAGAAAGAAATTTGGAAGTCAGTTACCTGGTCAACCAATTGGAAGAGATCCATATTGTGCCTATTCCAAAGAAAGGGGCTGCATATTAACAGAATATGGAAATCATCAAACAATATCCTTACTATCACAGACTAGTAAAATTTTCCTGAAAATTATTTTAAAATGGTTACAACAGTACTTTGACAGGAAATGCCAGAAATTCAAGCTGGATTCAGAAGAGGATGTGGAACTAGAGATGTCATTGCTGATGTAAGGCAGATCTTGGCTATAAGTAGAGAATACCAGAAAGATTTACTTGTACTTTATTGACTATGCAAAGACTATTGATTGTGTGGATCATGACAAATTATGGATAACATTATGAAGAATGGGTATTCCAGATCACTTCATTGTTCATAAAGAACCTGTACAGCAACCAAGAGACAGCCATTAGAATAGAACAATGGAGGAATGAACGGCTTAAACTATATAAAGAAGTATTCAACATCAGGATTGGTAAACAATCTGAAATATGCAGAGGATACAAACTTGCTTGCTGGAAGTGAAGCAAACTTAAAATATTTACTGATGGATGTCGAAGATTACAGCCATCAGTATGGATTGCACCTCAATGTGAAAAAACAAAACTCCTCACAAGCGGTCCAGTAAATAACATCATGATAAATGGAGAAAAGATTGTAGCTGCCCAAGACTTCCTTTTCCTTGGATCTACAATCTACACTCATAGAAGCAGCAGTCAAGAAATCAAATGATGTGCTGCATCAGGCAAATCTAGTACAAAAGACCTCTTTAAAGTGTTCAAGAGCAAAGATATCAGTTTGAGACCTAAGGTACACCTGACTTAAGTCATGGTATTTTCAGTAGCCTCATTTGCTTGGTGTAGTGCTGTGGGTTAAGCTTTAGACCAAAAGGTTTCTTTAAACTGCAGGGTCGGCAGTTCAAATCCACCAACTGCTCCTTGGAAAGCATATATAGGGTTGCTATGTGTCATAAATGACTAAAAGTCACTAAACAATAACAGCATATGCATGTGAAAGTTGGACAATGAATAAGGAAGACATTAGAAGAATTAATGCATCTGAATTATGGTGTTGAAGAATACTATGAAAAGTACCATGAATTGTCAGAGGAACAAACAAATATGTTTTGGAAGAAATACAGTCAGAATGCCCCCTAGAAGCCAAGGTGTTATTCGCATCTCATACTTTGGACATGTTATCAGGAAGAATCAGTCCCTGGAGAAGGGAAACGCTAAACATTGGAAGGGAAATACAAATATGTTTTCATTTATATGAAATTCTGGTGAAACTAATTATAATCTTAGAAGGTAGACAGGTTGCCTCTGACTGTAAAAAGGAACCTACTGAAGTGGTGGAAATGTTCTATATGATTACCTGTGTGGTGGTTACAAGGATGTATACATATAATATATACATGCATACATACATCATCTTTTAATTCAATTTTTCAACAAACTTCTTGAAGCCCCCTTGAATATAAAACTCATCATGCTGTATACGTAAGATTCATGGACTTTGCACACTTTTTAATTTATTGAAACACGCACATACAACCAACAACTCCATCACATTGAGTCAATTCTGAATCATAGCAGCACTGTAGGATAGAGAGAATATCTTGATTGTATATTGATTATATCAGGATTGTATCAGAATTGACATAGAAATTTAAAGTGACAGTATCAACATAAAACCAAATGGCCACCACTCGTCTGTCTGTCGTGCTGTGGTGGCTTGAGTTGCCACCAGGAAGGTGATTCTGAGGGCTATGCCACCGGTATTTTAAATAACCAGCAGGGTCACCCATGGTGGATAGGTTTCAGATGAGCTTCCAGACAAAGACAGATTTGGAAGAAAGAGTGACAAACT
>NW_006408848.1:127659-131004 GCF_000296735.1 Chrysochloris asiatica
ATATGGATGTGAAAGCTGGACAGTGAATAAGGAAGATCGTAGAAGAATTGATGCCTTGAGTTGTGGTGTTGGAGGAGAATACTAAAAGTGTCATGGACTGCCAAAAGAACCAATAGATCTCCTTGGAGGCTATGATGGCTAAGCTTCGTCTCTCATATTTTGGACATATTATCAGCAGGGAACAGTTGTTGGAGAAGGATGTCATGTTGGTTAAGTTGGAAGGTCAGAGAAAAAGAGGAAGACCCCCAACAAGATGGATCATCCAGGTGGCATCATTGATGGCGTCAAGTGTGGCAGAGGTAGTGAGGTAGGCCCAGGATCGGACATTGTTTCGTTCTGCTGTGCATGGTGTCGCTATGAGTCAGTTCCGACTTGATGGCACCTGACAACAACAACAACAATTCTTATACACGTAGACTGCCCCATCTTTCTCCTGCAGAACAGTTGATGTTCTTGGACTGCTGACCATTTGCTTCACAGCCAAGCATTTAGCCACTGTGCCGTGAAGATCCCTTCTAAGCTCTGGTAGCATGTTGTTGTTGTTGTTTTCCCCATGAAATAGCTGGTGGTCTTGAACCACTGACCTTCTAGTTAGCAGCAGAGCACTTAACCATATTGTCACCAGTGCTCCTTAATCATGGATTGTTGGTAAGTGTCCCTGAGTTGTTTCCATCTCATAGCGATCCTGTTTCCAAGGAGCAGGTTGTGGGTTTGAAACACCAACCTTGAGGTTAGCAGACTAGTATGTATCCTACAGAGCAATACCAGACTCCATTCAGGGATTAATACATACAAAATATCTTCAGATCCACTTCAGCAGCATACCATTTGTTGAGAACTTTTCTGAAGTAGGATAAAAAGTTCACATGGCAACATTGCATTCAGTACAAAAGGATATTTTATTCCTGTTAATGGTCTAGAATATGAAGGAGCATCAATCACACTTTATTGAAAGCAATAAATAATTATTCACTCTTCACAGCATCAATGCCTAGAAAATGGTAGGCATGTACATAATTTAAATAAATTAAAATTAGAAATTATTTAAATAATTAAAAGTATCTTTCAATTTTTTTTTTCTCATGTCCTGTGTAGAGTATTCTCTATTCACTTGCTTGCAAACTAGCTAAAGTGGTAAAGTTATCATTATCGTTGTTGTTAATTTCCGTCGAATCGGTTCCGACCCATAATAACTCTGTATAAGGTTTCCTAGGAGCAGCTGGTGAGCTTGAACTGCTGACATTGCAGTTCAAACGGCTTTGCAGTCTGGCACATTAACCCACAGCACCACACCAGAATTCCCTCATTATCATTAAGACACCTTAATCTTGCTCAGGGGCAAGATGTGTAGCTAGACCATCTAAAGACCAGAAACAAGAACTTTCAGGAACTATATTCATTCTCCAGATATTCCAAGCCAAATTGTTTGTACCCATGTCAAGTCTCTTGGCATCTACTTCACTCTTATGCCTTTATAGAGAGATTTGCTTTGCTTAGCTCAAATTAGTTTAGCTACTGTCTCTTGGCCCTAATTCCATATCTTAGCCAATATAGTAGGCTGTGTGTGGGTGGTAAAAAGGGTTAGTGCATTTGGCTGCTGACTGAAAGGTTGGGTGTTGGAGTCCACCCAGAGGCACTTGGGAAGAATGGACTTACAATCTAGTTTTTTGTTTGTTTTTTAAATGAGTCATTGAAAACACAGTTCTTCTCTAACACACATGGGGTTGCCAGGAGTCAGAATCAACCTGATGGTAAATGGTTCTTAGAATAAACACTCTGATTGGATTAGTCTAAACCAGTTGTCCAACCACAGAGAGATATCAGAGATCATGTACACTCTCTCAACTCAATTAATAGAAATGAGCTTAGGCAGGCTTATTAAGAAGAGGGTTATGGGAGCAGTGGATACGTGACTATTGGAGAAAATAGTTGGAATTTGTATTATAATTGCCAAGTAGGAATAAATAGTATTCCAGTGTCCAGCTAATTTAGGGATTATTCAGATAGCATTTCTTTCATATTTAGATGTTTTCCCAAAAGCCTTTCCTGAGTCAACCTATTTTAAAGGTTCTTAGAATTTAAAGATAGGTTGTAGAAAAGTTTACAAGAGAGAGGACAGAGCATGGGTTTACCTATCCAGTTTAGACATAAACGGGGATTTAAGGGCTCCTGTGATAAACACTGATATTTGCCTCCAAGACTCTGTTCTTAGGCTTATTCATACAATCTGAAACTGAGACATTTTCCCTGCATGTTTTGGAAATCAGAAATGGAAAACTTAAGTGGATAGTGCTGGCCAAAATCCAAGGCACGCTAGTGCAATGGCAGATGAGAAAATGTTATTTAAAACCACAATTGAATGCAACAGATTCTGTCTTTTCCATGGTAGAATGGGAGCAGGAGAAAATTCATATAAATGGAGGAATAAACTACTTCACTGGTCCTTACCATGTATACAGAGGAAACAGGGAGAAAGAGCAGTTCAGATTTATATGTCCCTTAGTTCAGCTGTATGAATTATTGAGTCTTTGAACATACAAAGAGAGGTTAGAGCTCAGAATGAGTATGCAGATTCAGCAGAGCTCATGAGAAAATGAAGTTTTTATCTGAAAAGATAAGTGCAGATAAAGAACAAACAAGATGGTGGATTGGGGAGCAGTACAGTGAGGAGCTCCATCAACAACAATGCAGAATACCACACCAAGCAGACTCAGGGGATGGTGCCAGAACTCTGAACCACATATAAAGCATTATTTAGAAGGTTGGAAGGCTTATAGCTAGGGAAATTTGTAGTAGAAGCAAGAAATCAAGTGCTTTTTAATTCAAGATGCTCAGCTGCTCCCAGAACTGCCATCTTGGGCAAGACCGAGCAGGGAAAGAATCAGAGCAGCCATGGATGTCATTGAACAATGGAGATAAAGGTGTGGACATTCTCTTTTTGTACCCATTCATTGGTCTCTTGCTGTCTGAGCACCTCCATTCTGGTTACTAGAGGGGGTGCCTGAGTGAGTGTACACCCCACCCTCACCCCTGGAGGACTCTACTACACATGCACACAGATCGCCTCAACATTTAAAGGCACAATTTCCACTTAAAACCAAATGACTGTGCAAAATGGACACAGACGGCCCTGAACTGTTTATCACTAGGAAAAAGTTCTGAACAGGGATTGTGGAGTGGAACAGGCAGACTAAAAAGGAAATAGGCCAAAAATTAAATCCTGAGTTAAGTACAATGAACAACAGTGCATCTTGAAATTTCTCAGGAAGAAGAGTGAAAAGGGAAGCCCATTTCCTGATCACATCTACCTGGAGGCAATCAGAAAGCATAAAAAATACCAAAATA
>NW_006408848.1:131879-133788 GCF_000296735.1 Chrysochloris asiatica
CAACATGAAGAGGAATAATTTAAGAATTATTGACATTCCAGAACAGGAAGAATAACACAAGTCCACAGAGGAGATAGTTGAAGAGCTTCTGGAAGAAAATTATCCTAATTAATTCTTTCTTTCTGTGGTATAGAATAAGACGAGAACGTGTAGGACAGTTAGACAATCCATTGATGGAACTAATTTAGCAAAATCTGGAGGCAAGAATCATTGGTGACTTGGAAAAAATTTAATTCCTTATTATTGCTGCCTATAGAAGTCATTCTACTCCCTGCCAATCTGTTGTACTGTGGTGGCTTATGGCTTGTGTACTGCTGTGATGCTGGAAGTTTGTTGTTAGGTGCTATTGAGTCAGTACTGACCCATAGCGACCCTATGCTCAACAGAATGAAACACTGTTCGATCCTAGGCCAACCTCAAAATTGTTGTCACGTTTGAGCCCATTGATGCTGCCACTTTGCCAATTCATCTCATTGGGGGTCTTCCTCTTTTTCTTGGACCTTCCACCTTAACAAACATGATATCCTTCTCCAGTGACAATATGAGAGATGAAGTTTACCCATCCTGGCCTCCAAGGAGCACTCTGATTGCATGTCTTCCAACACAGATCTATTGGTTCTTTTGGCAACCTAAGGCACTTTCAATATTCTCCTCCAACATTCAAAAGCATCAATTCTTCTACGGTCTTCCTTATTCACTGTCCAGATTTTGCATCCATATGAGGTTATTGAAAATACCATGGCTTGGGTCAGGTGCACCTTAGTCTTCAAGCTGACACCTTTGCTCCTCTACACTTTAAAAAGGTCTTGTGCAGCAGATTTGCCTAATGCAATAAGCACTTTGATTTCTTGACTGCTGCTTCCATGAGTGTTGATGGTTGATCCAAGAAGAAAGTAGTCCTTGACAACTTCAATCTTTTCTCTGTTGATAAGAATGTTGTTTATTGGTCCAGTGGTGAGGATTTTTGTTTTCTTTGTAATTGAGATGCAATCATACTGGAGTCTATGGTGTCTGATCTTCATCAATATATATTTTTAAGTCCTCTGCACTTTCAGCAAGCAAGGTTGTATCATCTGCATATTGCAGGTTGTTAATGAGTCTTCCTCTAATCCTAATGACATGTTTTTCTTCAGAGAACCCTGCTTCTTAGATTATTTGCTCAGCATACAGATTGAATAAGTATGGTGAAAGAATACAACCTTGTTGCATACCTTTCTTAATTTTAAACCATTCAGTGTTCCCATGTTCTGTTAAAACTGCCTCTTTTTCCATGTACAGATTCCTCATGAGCACAATTAAGTGTTCTGGAATACACATACTTTGCAATGTTTTCCATAACTTGTCATAATCCTCACACTCTAAAGCCTTTGTGTAGTCAATGAAGCACATCTTTCTGATATACTCTGCTTTTAGCCAAGATCGATTGGACACCAGCAATGATATTCCTCATTCCACGGCCTTTTCTAAATCCAGCTTGAACCTCTAGAAGCTCTCTCTCAATGTATGTTTACTGGCATTTCTATATTACCTTTAATACAACTTTACTCTCATGGGATATCAAATATATTGTCTGAATGTTTCAGCATTCCATTGGGTGTCACCTCTCTTTGGAATGGGCACAAATTTGTATCTCTTCCAATCTGTCGGCCAGATAGTTGTCTTCCAAATTTCTTGGCAGAAATGAGTAAGTGCTTCCTGTGCTTCCTCATTGTCTTGAAAGATTTCAATTTTTATTCCATCAATTCCTGGTGCTTTATTCTTTGCCAATTCCTTCAATGCACCTTGGACTTCGTCCTTCAGTATCATTGATTCTTGATCATATGCTACCTCTTGAAATGGTTGAACATTAACCATTTCCTTTTGGTACAGTGACTCTGTGTATTCCTTCCATCTTCTTTTGATGCTTTCT
>NW_006408848.1:134898-137120 GCF_000296735.1 Chrysochloris asiatica
TTCCATTTCATTTTTGACAATTTGTAATTTTTCTAGATTTCTACTTCATGCATTCCATGGATGTTTACAGCTGTTTCTCTTCATTTTGAGTTGTGCCCAATCAGTAAATGAAGGTCCTACAGACTTTACTTCCTCAGGCTTTACTCCATTCACATCATCATGGTCAACTCTACTTTGAGGAGGCAGCTCTTCCCCAGTCACATTTTGAGTTCCTTCCAACCTGAGAGTCTCATTTTCTGGCACTATATCTGACAGTGTTTCTCTGCTATTCATAAGGTTTTCAGTGACTAAATATTCGGAAGTAGTTTGTCACTCCTTCTTCCTAGTCTGTCTTCATCTGTAAGGCCATCTGAAATCTGTCCACCATGTGTGAAATACCAGTGGCATAGCTTTCAGAATCACAGCAACTCACAAGCCACCACAGTACAACAAACTGACTGACAAGTGGTGGGATTCTGGAAGTTATGCCACCAGTATTTTAAATATTAGTAAGTTACACATGGTGAACAGGTTACATTAGAGCTTCCTAACTAAGACAGACTAGAAAGAAGGCGAGAAGGACTACTTCTGAATGTTTGTTGTTATTGTTGCTGTAAAGTGCTATCTATCAAGTCAGTTGTGACTCATAGCAACCAAGTATACAGTTTCCAATGAGCAACTGACGGGTTTGAATTGGTGCTGGGTGACTTCTGAAGCTAGATAAAAACAGATAATATGGCTCTCTTCTAGATATTGCTTCTTTGCACATGCCTGTCCTTAGAGGCCATTCATGTACAAGAGAGCTTCAAAAAGTTTGTGGAAAATTTATATTTTTTTAATTCCATTATTTCATTAATTTTTTTGAAGACTCCACATGTATTCTAACCAACAACCCCAGCTAAGCACCATGTCAGTGTCAACTACCAGAAATGTAAACAAGCCTTCTAATTATTCCAGTTCCTAGTCCTCTAGTTTTTCTGACATATGTAGTACAGACAATCAGCTCATAGATTATTCTAACTGAATTTCTGATTCAAAGAAATTAATGCATGATTGTTATTGTTTTGAGACACTAAGTATTGTGATAATTTATTATGCTTTAACAGGTAAAAATTACAGCCCCTCTTTCAGGATCTCCAGAAAAGATGATGAAGAACATTGTGATTAAATTTGTACTAATAATTCTATTTGAAATTTATTCGTATGTGCTTTGATGGTACTTGTTAGATTTCAGGTACTATGTTTCATACTTCAAATTTGGTGATCTGAAAGATAAAGGGAGAAATTGGGAATTGATCAATCTTACAGGAATAAAAAGGTAAATCTGAAGGATAGCCAACAGAAAAGCAACTGACTCCACATGCTAAAGAGTTAATTGCTCTACCAAGGACAAAGTTCAGAAGGGTTAAGAAAGAAGGAGGAATGGAAACAAGAAACACAGAGAGGCAGTAGGATAAGTGATATTACATTGAGAAAAGGGCAAAAATGATGATGTGTGCTGTAAACCTTCACTCAACTCACAATGAAATGTTAAAATAAATAATCCATTGCTCTAGTCTCAACATTTCACTAGCTATGTAAATGGGAAAATTACTTTTTTTGGGGTCTCAGTTTCTTCATCTGTAAAATGAGGTTAAGTTTCTTCATCTGTAAAATGAGGTTAATCCATGTTTATAATTGTAAGAATTAACAGAGAAAATACACACAGAGCATTTACAGTGTGTTTGACACAGAAGAATCACTCTATTGATGTTGTTGTTAAGTGTTGTTGAGTCGGTTCCGACCCATAGCAACCCTGTATAGAGTTTCCAAGAAGCAGCTGGTGAACTTGAACCGCTGACCTGGAAGTTCTAACAGCTTTTCAGTCTGTTGCATTAATCCACAGCACCACACCAGTACTCCTATTAATGCTAGCTAACACTAAATTCAAACCTCGACTTTTGTTATTGAAAGATTCTCTGGGTAAATTATTGAACGATGCAGAATGCATCAAGAGAAGATGGAAGGAATACACAGAATCATTGTATTAAAAGGAAATGGTTATTGTTCAACAATTTCAAGAGGTACCATATGAACAAGAGCCAATGATACTCAGGAAGGAAGTCCAAAGTGCATTGAAAGAATTGGCAAAGAACAAGGCACCAGAGAATTGATGGAATAAAAATTGAAATCTTTCAAGAAAGTGAGGCAGCACAAGAGGCACTCACTCATCTCTGCCAAGAAATTTGGAAGACAACTATCTG
>NW_006408848.1:138290-148555 GCF_000296735.1 Chrysochloris asiatica
GTAAGATGGAGGGTCAGAGAAAAAGAGTAAGACCCCCAATGAGATGAATCATCCAGGTGGCATCATTGATGGCGTTAAGTGTGACAGCGGTGGTGGGGTTGGCCCAGGATCAGACATTGTTTCGTTCTGCTGTGTATGAGGTTGCTATGAGTCGCTTCTGACTCAATGGCACCTGACAACAACAACACTAAATAATTACTTCATAAATGGTAGCTATAATTGTTGCACCTCTCTAAATATTTACTCTAACATGCCAACCCATATCACTAAATTCTATGTTTTTATTTCTTTGGCTGATGCACTCTGTGTGATAAATTGCATTCACCCCATTTCTCCAGATTGAATGGGCCAAAATGGATAAAATATTTATGACCAGAAATATCTATCCTGTAGATAAATTGCTTGCATTTTATATTAGAAAGTCTTCTTTTGTCCTAGAAATCTTCAGTAAAATATGTGTCACACATAAATTTTTGGATGAAGTTGTGTGTGTTTGTATTTGTGTGCATGCATATGTTGTTTTTTTCCTGTGTAGAAATCAAGGGGAATGTTTGATCTCTGTCTTTGTTGACACAGTGTGAAATAAGGACTATAAGTTAAGACAACATGTAATCCATGAAGAAAACAATTCAAGCAGATGCTTAAGATAAAAAATAATTGAGAAAAACATAAATCCATCTCTCACACACCCAGAATTCCTGGAAGTATTGGGAAGAAGATCAGGAATCCAGTTCACATGGAATGGAACTTAAAACAATTTCATTTGAATCTCAAAGGACAGGACATGATAGATGATATTTTAATTTATGTAGCTGTATTTCAAAATGATACATAGCCAACTTACACCTCCCCTCACCTAGATCAGTATGCGAAAAAAAGATATGTCAAATGCATTAAGGAAAAAAAAGTGACTTGGTTAGTTAAAAGTGAATGAGTTTATAAATAGGTATATGGAACTTTCCATTCTAACATATTTTTCTTTTAACAGGTGTGATAGTTCCTAAATGGAGACAGAGCGGAGGTGCATAACCATTTTTTTAAAAAAAGTTAATCTATTGCTATAGCACTAAAGACAAGTAGTCATTGTTCTGGTGTAGTGCTGTAGGATAAGTTCTCCACTGCAAGATCAATTTGAACTGCAATGTAAGTGGTTCAATCTCACCAGCCACTCCTTGGAAACCCTATGGCTGGTGGTTATGCCCTGTGGAGTTGGTTTTGACTCATAGTGATCCTGTATATGGTTTCCAAGGCTGTAAATCTTTATGGGAGCAAAAAGCCTCATCTTTTTCCCACAGAGCAGCTAATAGTTTTGAACTGCTAACCTTGAGGTTAGCAGACTAATTCTTAACCATGACACTACCAGGAACCCTATACAAGGTTGCTAAGAGTCAGAACCAACTCAATGGCACTTAACAACAACAATTGAGCACTATGTTGTACATAGAGTCACTATAAGTTGGAACTGCCTTGATGGCACCTAACAAAAACAAATGAACATTGCACATAAATTTCATTTTTAACAAATGTCTTTGACAAACTCTTTGAATTTCTAATGTCTGTGATTTATAAGAAAAGCTTGGGGGCTCTAGGCAGGGGTATTCCATTGTTTACTATTATTAATTCATGCAGTAAATAATCTACATGGATCAAGCCTATAGAGCCCCATCATTGCTCTATGGTGCTTACAGTGTAGTTGTAGATTCTATTACATTCAGAAGAACTTTATCAAGAATAGTACAAGACTGTGTGTAGCTTTTATTAACTGTTCCTCAGTCATTGGCAAGAATCAGGTTTGAGCCTGATGAACCACATGTACTCACCATGAAATTATTAAGAAAAAATTAGGCAAATGTTTATAAGATCTAAGAGCTATAGAAGAGTTTGCTAGCAATGCCACAAAACTCAGAAGACACAAAGGACAAAATTGATGGATCTGATAGTTACAAATAAAAGAAGTTATATGTAGGGAAATTGTCAGCAAAACTGAGAGGCACATAGTATGCAAGATAAAGATTTGCAACACATAGGGGAGCCATAAGGTGATATCCTTCACATAGAAATAATTGTTATAAAAAATAATAGTAATAACAAAGACTGCATCAGTAGAAAAGCAAGCATAGTTAATTCAAAAACAAGAACTACAATTAATCAATACACCTGAGAAATTTTCAGTTTTACTTTAAATAAACAGATTAAACTGAGACTTTTTAACTGGAAAAGATTAAAAAAAGAATTATAAATCCAGTGTGATATGTTTTCTGAAGATATATGAAAACAAAAGGTCTCATGTTTTAATGGTGAATTTAATGAAACTTTCTGGAGAATATTTGACATCAAAAGCTTAAACATTTTGTATTGTTTGATACTCCAATTCTTCTTCTGGGGGGGTGGGTCTATGTTAGGATAACCTTAGGAAAAATACATCATCTAGACAAAGATAAAGTCTCCGTGTTTAAGAATATTTATCATAGCAGAGTTTAAAATGATAAAAAGCTGAAAATGAATTCAATGTCCAGTATACGGAAGTAATTAAATAAACTATGGTAGAAACACACAGTTAAATATGAGGGAGTCCAGTTCCTCATTCAATGCCATAGGAAGTAGTTCAGGATATACTGTTATGTAATAATAACAGATTACTAAATAAAACCATTTTCAGATGCTGAAAGACAACTAAAATGTTGTTTGTATTCTCCCATTTGTTTTAAACACTGAATGTGCTACTTATTCATTTCTTTAGATAGTCAATTGTTGTCTCTGAGTTAGGCCAGAACACTCAAGAGCTGCCTGTTTGGTCAAGGTGTTGACCATCCTGCTTTAATGCATTTGCTAGTTCTAAGGTCCTGTTTTCTCATATTTGTATTGGGGATGTTATTGTTGTTAAGTGTCATCACTATGGTTCCAACTCATAGCTACCATGTACAGGATTACCGAAGAGCAGCTGGTGGGTTTGAACTGCTGTCCTTCCAGTGCTTAGAGACACAAAATTCCTGTTTACAAGTTAGTTCTAAGAATTAAGTGGAAAATGTTCTTAGAACTAAGTGTACACTGTATAATTATAAGCTATAACCAGAGTTCTTATTACATAAATAATTTTTCGACCTAATACACTACCATCGAGTCGATTTTGACTCAGGCCGTATAGAACAAGGTGGAACTGCTCCTTAGTGTTTCTAAGACTGTCATTTTTTACGGGAGCTGATAACCTCATTTTTCTCCCTCAGAGTGGCTGCTGGGTTTGAACTGTTGACCTTCAATTTAGCTGTCCAAAGTTTAACCCACAGTATCACCAGGGTTCTTTATTTTAGACCTTATTATTGTTATTGTTAAGTGCTGTGGAGTCAGTTTCCACTCATAGAAACCTGGTATAGGGTTTTCAAGGAGCAACTGGTGGGTTTGAACTGCTGACCTTAGGGTTCACAGTCCAGTGCTGATCCTACAGCACTACACCAGGAGTCCATTTTAGACCTAGGTGTCAAAAAATTGCTGTTTCTCTGGCAGAATAAATATATTGTTTCTAATGAACTGAATAAGGAGCTCTGGTAGCGTAGTGGTTACGAATTGGGCTGCGAACCTTAAGGCCAGCAGTTCGAAACTACCAGCTGTTCCGCGGGAGAAAGATGAGGCGTTCTGCTCCCGTAAAGATTTACAGCCTCAGAAACCCTGTACAGGGTCGCTATGGGTCGCAAACGACTCGACGGCACTTAACAACAACAACAATAAACTGAATAAGATACACACATCTAATTGAATGCTTACAGTACATCCTATGTCCCATTTTTTATAATTATATAGACTCTTACAGCCTGTATGAACAGCACAGTAGCTCCATAATATAAACACTGGGCTGTGCAAACCACAAGATCAATAGCTGGAGCCCACCAGCAACTCCGTGGGAGAAAAGTCTTTCTGCTCCAACAAAAAGATTTAAAGCCTTGGAAACCCTATGCAGGGTCCCTATGCGTTGAAACCAACTACACAGCACATAACACAAACAAATGGCCTGTATGAATGTGTATTATTAACCAGTTAATCTGGGATTCTCCTAGTCAAAATTTTGATATTCAAATTTGTATGGTTTTACATAGTGAGATACACTGGTTTTAAAATACCCTTTATGAAATGTGACAGAACAAAGTAAAGAGCCAACCAACTTAAATTTAAGATATTTTTGGAACATACTGAGCAAATAAGTTGTTACCAGTATCTTAAAATTTAAATTGAAAAAAAAAAAAAAAAGTGAAGATTTTGTATCTTAAATCTGACTGCAATAAAAAATAAATGGCCTTATTTCCAGAAAAAAAACGAAGGGTCTATGTGTGAAAAGGGCAAGACACTGCTGATTTCTCCAAGATATTTTATGTACGTGAGTAATATTTCCTGAACTCTGAAAAGAAAAACAGTTAAATATGGCAGAATCAGTAGGTACAATTTTAGTAATTTTAGCATTCTTTTAGCACCTGATATTAAGAGAGGAGATAGCATAAAGAAAATAAAAAGAGGGGGAAAACAAAAATAGAAAGAAATTAGTTGAATGAAATGAACAAAGAAAATTCACTTCTGCTGGTGAGTCAACCATGACTTAGTCTGATGTGTGTCATTTGTAATGTGATTGAAAATTGGCTAAATCTGATGCAATGCTGGCACATAGTAAAGCCACATCAGGATGCAAAAATTCCTCTCTGATGACAGTCCTTATTATCTGTGGTTCTTTGTTATTTCTAGTTTCTCTAGCTCTTCAAAGTTTGACACCACTATTGCAAAGATAGAAATGAACTTTAGAAAAGAAAGAAGACATATTGTACTGATTAAAAATTATAACCATATAATGCAGCTCTCCAAAATCCACTGAGGAAAGTGGTACTGTGAAGTCAAATGAAATATGTGCATTTCCCAACTATATTACTTACTTTCTTTCTTTTTTTTGTAACTTTAGAAAGTGTTAGATTTTCAAAAACCTTTTGATTTCCTAACATCATACTTTATACCTAATAAATGCTAAGGAAAGTTGAATGAATGGTTATTATAAAATATTTCAGAAGTCAAAAGGAATGATGCAATCTAGAGCATGTATATTTATAAGCAGAAAATTAATTAATAAATTAATATAATAACTGTTTCCATTAAGAATTCAATATTAAACACTTAACTTAAAAATTGTGTTGTTTTAAAACAGTTAACCAGTATAGTATCTTTGTCTCAAGTAATATTATTGATTTAAAAATGGAGCACAGGTATGCTTCCATATTGCGTCTTTATTCTGCTTTCTTTATATCTTTGTATGTGTAAATGAGGAAGTACAGATGGGCCATTACTAGATTAATACACAAAAATGAATAAAATGGAGATGTTAGTGGCTAGGCAGTGGACTAGTTGCCTGATGGCTATGTTATACTTGAGACTGTTGATTTCTGTAGGAAACTGAAAGGTGATTTTAGTGATGCTGCTTCATAAGCAAACCCTGTACAGCAGAATGTGGTAGAAACTTGGCCTTTATTTGGCAAATTCATGTTGTGTAGACAATCTGAATTATTATGTACTAGTTCCCTTGACATAAAAAATTTCCACAGTTGCTTAAATGATTTGTTTGGCTTTTATTTCACAGCCCCTTTAAAGCCTATGATTAAAAAAAAAAAAAAAAGTAATTAATTTGTCCAAATTATATCCTCACATCAAACGCAAGCCCACTGTCATCAATTCCAACTCATAGTGACACTATAAGATTGAATAGAATGGCCATATTTGGAAATAGAAGCTTTTCAAAGTTTCAGTATTTACAGAAACAGACTGATACAGCTTTCTCCCTCCAAGTGGCTGGTAAGTCTGCACTGCTGACTGTTTTAACCAGTGTATCATTAAGGATCCTTCACAAACTAAACGTTATTGTTGCTAAGTACCATCAATTCATAGTGACCCTGTATAGGGTTTCTAAGGAGTGTCTGTTGGGTTTGAGACACTGACTTTGTAGTTAGCAGTCTAGTGCTGTTCTACAGTGTCATACCCAAATTGTATAGGAAGAAAAATCCTTTTACTATTGTTATTAATATTTGAATAAAATAACTAGTATCTCGATCTTGAAATCTAGTCATTTGTATCTCTAAGGAACCATTAATTCATTAAAATGTACTGAACAATTTGAAATTACATTGTTTTGGCAAAAATGTAGTTAATTCTACCAGAAATAGCAAATCGGAGGGTCAAAAATACATAAAAGGCAGAATCTCCATCTTAAAATCAGAAAACTTACAGAATATATAAGATAAATTATGCTCAACCATAGCTAAGCAACTATCTTAGGACATGTCTTAAGCTGGGCTCTCTAGAAAAACAAAAGCAGTGAAGATTATATATGCATATAGAAAGAGAGGTTAATATCAACGAATGGCTCACTCAGTTGTAAAAGTGGGCAAGTTCCAAGTTTTTCAGTGAGATGTCAGGCTGGAGGCTTCTGACTCATGTAGCTGCAGGACAGATGAACCAAGATGAGCAGGTTAGATGGCAATCAGGCATGCAGGTATAGGAGGTAAGTAAACCGACTACTGATGACTCCCAGGATCAGCAGGTAATAGAGTAGGCAACTGGCTCAAGTCCAAAGAACTGGAGTTCAGAGGACAAGCCAGATGCAAGATCCAGATCCAGCAGAGAGTAAGCAAGCCTTGCCTGAGTGTCCAGTTTATTGGAAGTTGGCTATACTGGCAAGGAAGCTACTCTCCAACTGATTGGCTGCTCATAGCAGACCTCCTAACAGGACTGACTACATTACATTAGATTTCATCATGGTGGATAACTAAATTTCAACTGCAAATCACTAAGAATCCCAGCCCAGTCAAACTGACACAAAATCTCAACTATCACAGGAGGTATGTCCTTTAATTATTCGTTTTCAGAGAGAAGGACTGAGGCAAAGCTGAGTCCTGGAGCTACAAAGTCACAGTATTCGCTTATTGCTAACACTGGAACGAATTGCTACGAACAAGTTAACCTGCCACAGAAGTCTGAAGTCCCTGGGTTTCACTAGGCTAAAATCAAAGTGTCAGTTGGCCTTCATTCATCCCAGAGCCTCTAGAGAATAAGCCATTTGCCTTTTCTACCTTGTAGAGGTTACTATATCCTTTGGATTGTTGTTCTTTCTTGTTTCTTCAAAGCCATAAGTGTAGTATCCTCAAATCTTTCTTTCTCTCTGATTCAAAGCGACTATCTTCATGACACCCCTTCTAACTCTTCTGCCTCTTTTTTCCTAGGACCCTTGAGACTACACTGGTGATTGTGGTGGTGGTTGTGTGCCAGTGAAGTTGGTTCCTACTCATAACTACCCTGTATTGGGTTTCTGAGGGGGAAAATATTTACAAGAGAAGAAAGCCTCATCTTTCTCCTGTGGAGCTGCTGGAGATTTGAACTTCTGACTTTGTGGTTAACAGCCCAGATTGTAACCCACTAACTAGTAAGGTTTCTTTGAGATTACACTGGAATGGTTACAAATCGGGCTGCAAACCTCAAGGTCAATAGTTCGAAACTACCAGCTGTTCTGTGGGAGAAAGATGAGGCTTCCTGCTCCTGTAAAGATTTATAGCTTTGGAAACCCTGTACAGGGTCATTATGAGTCATAATCGACTCCATGGCATGTAACCACCACCCAAATAGTTCAGGATAATCTCCCTATTTAAAAATTCTTATTTTAAGCCGATTTGCAAAGTAAAAATACATATGATGTAAATAATCAGATTCTGGGGATTAGGACATGGACATGTTTTAGAGGCAATTATTCCATCCACCAGCAGCTCCAGAAGACAAAGCAAGGCACTGTAATGAAAGATACAAAGACCTGGAGCTGGAAATCCAAAAGGAAGGAACATATTCAGCATTTCTCAAGCTGAAAGAACTGAAGAAAAAGTTCAAGCCTCACGCTAACCTGAAAGATTCTATGGGCAAAATATTGAATGATCAAAAGAAGATGGAAGGAATACATAGAGTTCTGTACCAAAAAAAATTGGTTGACTCACCATTACAAGAAATAACATATGATCAAGAACTAATTTACTGAAGGAAGATGTTCAAGCTGCATTGAAGAAATTGCTGAAAAACAAGGTTCCAGGAATGGATGGAATACAGTTGAGGACTTTCAACAAACTGAGTCACTACTGGACGTACTCATATGTGTATGACAAGATTTTGGAAGACAACTACCTGGTCAACCCACTGGAAGACATTGTATTTGTGTCCATTTCAAAGAGAGGTGACCCAACAGAATGTGAAAATTATTGAATGATATCATTAATATTACATGCAAGTAAAATTTTGTTGAAGAGAATTCAAAACTGGTTGCAACAGTACATCAACAGGGAGCTGCTAGAATTTCAAGTCAGATTTATAAGAGGACATGAAAATAGATATATCATTGTTAATGTCAGGTTGATCTTGGTTGACAGAAAACAATACCAGAGAGATGTTTATTTGTGATATATTGACTATGTAAAGACTATTAATTGTGTGGATCATGAACTATGGATAACATTTCAAAGAATGAGTTTTCCAGACATGGATCAAGCCCACCAGGATTTCCTCACAAACCCTGTACAGTTTCACTATGAGTCAGAACTGGCTCAATGGCACTTAATGACAACAACAATTGTTCTCATGAAGAATCTATACATAGATTAAGAGGCAGTCCTTTGAACAGAACAAAGGGATACTGAATGGTTTAAAATCAGGAAAGGTGTGCTCCAGGGCTGTATTCTTTCACAAAACGTATTCATTCTGTATGCTGAGTCAATCATACAACAAACTGGATTGTGTGAAGAATGTGGTATTAGGATTCAAAAAAGATTCATTAACAACCTGCAATATGTAGATGATATAATCTTGCTTGCGGGAAGTGACAAGGACTTAAAATACTTAATGATGAAGATCAAAGACTACAATCTTTAATATGGATTGCATCTCTCATAAAGAAAACAAAAATCCTGACACCTGGACCAATAAATAACATCACGATAAATAGAGGAACGATTGAAGTTGCCAAAAACTTCCTTTTGCTTGGATCCACTATCAACACTCATGGAAGCAGCAGTCAAGAAATCAAATGACATATCAGAGCAAAAGACCTCTTTAAAGTGTTCAAGAGCAAAGATGTCAGTTTGAGGACTTCATTTTGCTTAGATCCACAATCAACACTCATGGTAACATTAATCAAGAAATCAAACAGTATATTGTACTAGGCAAAACTGCTTTAAAAGATCTCTTTAAAGTGTTCAACAGCAGCAGAGGGTTTTTTTGTTTTGTTTTGTTTTTTGTTTTTATTAGTTTGAGGATTAAGGTGTACCTGAACCAAACCATTTTATTTTCAGTTGCCTCATATGTATGTGAATGCTGGACAATGAATAAGGAAGAGGGTTAAAGAAGAGTCGATGCATTTGAATTATGGTGCTGGAGAAGAATATTAGAAGTATTACTGACTGGTAGAATAACAAACAAATCTGTCTTGGAAGAAGTGTAGTCACAATGCTTCTTCTTATTGCTGTTAATGTGCCATCGCGTAGTTCCAAGTCACCGCGACATTGTATAGGGTTCCTAAGGAGCAACTAATGAATTTGAACTGTTGACTTTGTTCAAAACAAACTTGTGGTCTAGTGCTTTATCCTACATTGCCACATCAAGACTCTTAGAATGCTCCTTAGAAGACAGAATATTGAGATGTAGTCTGTCATACTTTGGACATGTTATTGTTGTTGTTGTTGTTATAGGAGTGATCAATCCTTGGAGAAGGATATTATGTTTGGTGTGATAAATACGGTTTTGTGTCAACTTTACTAAGCTGGGATCGTCAGTGCTTTGGAAGTTGAGATGTAGTTACTACCATGATGAGATCTAATTTAATGTAATTAACTCTATGATAAGCTCTGCTATGATCAGCCAATCAATGGAAATGAAGCTTTCTTGGGGTGTGGCATGTGTATATATATTCAACATTAAAAAAAGGCTTGCTTGAGACAGTAGCCTGCTCAATTACCTGCTGACTCTAGAAGATATTAATAGTCTGTCTTCTTACCTGCTGGACCTCCTTGCCTGCCATCTGACTTGGATTTTGGATTCTCCCACCTCTACATATATATAGAAAGAGTCCTGGTGTGGCACTGTGAGTTAATGAGCTGGACTGCAAAGCTGGTTTGATACACAAAGTTAGCAGTTCAAGCTCACCAGTTCTCCTTGGAATCATATGTGTATATGTATATATATATATATATATATATATATATATATATATATAT
>NW_006408848.1:151615-156555 GCF_000296735.1 Chrysochloris asiatica
ATATATGACTGCCTGGTCAGCACACCTTGGGACATCAGTCTGGCCCAGCCTGAGAGCATCCATAGTGACCTGGAGAGCTCTGATACACAATCAGATGATATACCAGACATCACCTCTGATGTGTGGTTCCCTCCACTCCCATACTGCTGCCTGCCCCTCTACCCCCAGAGCCCACGGTGCACCAAGCCCAAGTGCCCATATCAACCTCTCTGCTTCAGCTAAGGGGCAGACTGTCTTGAAGCCAGGAGGTGCAGAAGCCAGAGTATGAAGTAGAATGAATGTTCCTGTTCTGAGAAGCACATTTGTTGTAACTGCATCTTTTGGAATTTTTTTTTTTTTGAGTCAGGGGTGGAAGGGTGATTGTGAATTTATGTAATTTATTTCAAAGATCCTCTGGTAATTTCCCCAGGGAAGTTCTGAGAAATTTGCAAATTCTTACCAGATAAAATATGGAATTTTTGCCCTTAATCACACCCCTTTTTACCTCCCCCCATTTTTTCTGTTGTTTTAATTTATTGGTTAAACTGATGGTGGCGACCTGTGAGGTGTGTCATATGTATGGGTTTATATTGTATGTTTGCTAAAATATTACTGAAGGACACATTTTAATAAAGATTTCTGTCAGGCATAATTCATTAAAAAAAAAAATTGAACATGGATAGAGGATGTATCAGATATTAAACTGAGAAGAACAGATACTATACTTGATCTCAGCCAAAAGACTGAGATATATATGTGTGTGTGTATACATACATACATATATGTGTGTGTGTTTGAACTGCAAGGTCTGCAGTTCAATTTCACCAGCTGCTTCTTGGAAACTCTATACAGGATAACTTGAACTGACTAGATGGCACTTAACAACAACATATATATTGTTGTTGTTTAGCACCGTGGAGTCAGTTCCGCCTCATAGTGACCCTGCACAGAGTTTCCAAGGCTGTAAATCTTTACAGGAGCAGAATACCTCATCTTTCTCCTGTGGAACCACTGGTTGTTTCATACTGCTGACCTTGAGGTTGGCCGCCTGATGCATAACCACTATGCTACCAGAGCTCCTTTATATATATAAATCTTTTTTGTTGTTGTTTAGTGTCATCCGGTTGATTTTGATTCATAACAACCTTGTTTCCTTGGAGCAACTGATGGGTTTGAACTGCCAATCTTGTGGTTCACAGTCTCTAGTATATGTATATAGAGAGAGTTATGATTGTGTAGTGGTTATGAATTGGGCTGCTAACTTCAAGGTTAAAGTTTGAAACTATCAGTTGTTCCGTGGAAAAAAGATGAGACTTTCTGCTCCCATAAAGATTTACAACCTCGGCAGCTTGGTTGTTTATAAGGGTCTTCCTCTTTTTCACTGACCCTCCACTTTACCAAGCATGATGTCTTGTTCCAGGAACTGGCCCCACCTGATAATATGTCTGAAGTATGAAAGACAGTCTTGACATCCTGGCTTTTAAGGCACATTCTGACTGTACTTCTTCCAACACAGATTTGCTGGTTCTTCTGGTAGTCCACGGTACTTTAAATATTCTTCTCTAACTCCATAATTCAAAAGCTTTGATTCTTCTATGGTCTTCCTTATTCATTGTCCAACTTTCACCTGCATGTGAGGCTATTGAAAACACTATGGTTTGGGTTAAGCACACCTTAGTTCTCAAATTGACATCTTTGCTCTTGAACCCTTTAAAGAGATCTGTCACAGATTTGCCTAATGGAATATGTTGTTTGATTTCTTGACTACTGCTTTCATGAGAGTTGATAGTGAAAATGAAGTTTTTTACAATTTCAATCTTTTCTCCATTCATCATGATGCTATTTATTGGTCCAGTGGTGAGGATTTTTGTTTTCTTTTTTGAGATGCAACCCATATTGAAGGATTTGGTCTTTGATCCTCATCAGTAAGTATTTTAATTCCTCTTCACTTCCAGCAAGCAAGGTTATATTATTTGCATATTGCAGGTTGCTAATGAGTCTTCCCCAATATTGATGTCTTGTTCTTCTTCATAAAATCCACCTTCTCAGATTATTTGCTCAGCCTACAGATTGAATAAGTATGTTGAAATAATACAATCAAGGTGCACACCCTTCCTGATTTTAAACTATTCAGTATCTCCTTATTCTGCTGGAACAACTGCCCCTCGGGCAATGTATGGATTCCTTATGAGCACAATTTAGTATTCTGGAATACCCATTCTTCACAATGTTATCCTTACATTGCTATGATCCACATCGTTGAAAGGTTTTGCATAGTCAATAAAGCACAGGTAATTATCTTTGTGGTAGTCTCTGATTTCAGTCAAGATTCATCTCATGTCAGCAATTATATCCCTATTTACACATGCTCATCTGAATCTGGCCTGAACCTCTGGAAGTTCCCTACTGATATTCTGTTGCAGCCATTTTTGAATTATCTTTAACAAAAATTTACTTGTATGTAACATTAATGATACTGTCTGATGATTTCTGCATTCTGGCTTATATTTCTTGTGGATAAATATCAAGTAGAGGAATTGCAACCTTCTCAGGAAGCACCATATTGTTTTCCAGAATGGTTGGACCATTTTACAATCCCACCAGCAATGTAGGAGGGTCCCGGTCTCTCCACATCCTTGCTAGCATTTATTGTCATTCTTCTTGGATCAACTATCAACACTCATGAACGCAGCAGTCAAGAACTCAAATGATGCATTGCATTAGGAAAATCTGCTTCACAAGACCTTTTTAAAGTGTTGAAAAACAAAGATGCAAGCTTGAGGACTAAGGTGCTCAGTAAAGTAAAGGGTTAGCAAACCAGAGGAAGACTGTCAAAGAGATGATTGATACAATGGCTGCAACAATGGGTTCAAGCATAGCAAGGAATGTAAGGAAATCATAGGCCTGGACAGTGTTTCATCCTGTTGTACACAGGATTGCTATGAGTTGGAGATAACTAGACAGCATGTAACAACAACAACAATTATGTGCCAGGAATTATGCATGTGCTGGAGATAAAATGTTTAAAAGCTTGTAATTACATTGTGGTATTTTATTGTCCTGCAATCCCACTTTTGCTTACAACCCAAAATTACAGTGGAGGAATACTAGCCTATTATCCTCTAAGAAGTCTTAACAGTTTTAGCATCAGGGTTCTATATACGAGAACTTGACAAGTAGACTATCTGAGCATGCGCACACAGGATTAATATTGGATTTTTCCCCTTCAATTTATGGAGTTTGTCACTTAAAAATGCACTCTCTGAAACTAAATATAAAGCTGATAATCTTGCTCTAGCTCTTAGTCTCTGTAGCTATAATGGGAAAGCCAGCACGGTAGAGTTGCTGAGCAGAGTCTCAGGTGTCAAATGAGTCTAAAATTGTGCCAGTTGTATCTTCAAATGAAATGAGCCCACTAAATAAGATAATTGAAATGAGAGAGCTGGCAGCAGACTCATCCAGTCAAAATAGTTTTCTATTTGCAAAGGCCTGGATGAAGATGGATTTTTTATGCTCTTTAGAAAAATTGGTTTTCTCAGAAAATGGAATGAAATAGCATAAGGTAGATTTTACACAATTCAGCAGAACACATTTAGGGACGAGGAAGGTAGAGTTTTATTTAAAAGAGTAAGAGAAAAATGTGTAAAAAACACACTGCAGAAGTGAAAGCCACCAGATAAAACCATCAAGTTTACAAACAACAAAGAACCGATTCATTCTGGAGGTCTAGTACATCTTTATTACTTGGAGACTGTTAAGGGCTGTCAAGTCAGTTCTGACTCATAGCAACTCTGCATAGGGTTTCTAAGGAGCAACTGGTGGGTTTGAACTGTTGATCTTATGATTAGCAGTCCATTGTTAACAGGATTCCTAAGCAAGGATTTCTTGCTGTTGTTGTTAGGTGCCATCGAGTCAGTACTGACTCATAGCAACCCTACGCACTACAGAATGGAATACTGCCCAGTCCTGGACCAACCTCACAATCATTGTCACCCCTGAGCCTGGGAATTAATTAGATAATTATAAAAAAATTTCCCTTAGATTTAATGTTCTAACTTGAATATTTCAACTCCAAGATTACTAGTTGTAATTGTACGAATGACGTGGTGTGGCACTGTAGGATAATCACTGGACTGCTAACTGCAAAATTAGCAGTTCAAATCTAGCAGCTGCTCCTTAGAAGCCATACACAGGATTTTTATGAGTTGAAATTGCCTTCATGGCATTTAACAACAACAAAAGTGATCTGAGAAATGTACCTTACTCCTTTTGATAGAGCTAAATTTTGGATGACCGGTAAAGTTTAATTTTAACAACTATGATTAAATTTTAATTTAATCACAACTTAATGAAATGAAAAATTAAATCGCTTAAACCCAATATTTTCTAAAAATGAAGTGCAAGATCTTTGGAAATGGATACAGTAAGACCCTAGGTTAGTGAACATCTGACTTAGGCACAATTCCTACTTGCCCTTCATTGTTGTTAAATACCATAGTCAGTGTTGACTCACAGTGACCCTATATAGGGTTTCTGAGGAGTAGCTGGTGAGCTTGAACTGAAACCTTGTTGGTCTAAGTTCAATACTGATCCTACAGTGTCACACCAGGAGTTCATTGTATAGGGTTTCTGAGGCGTGACTGGTGAGTTTAAACCACCAACCTTGTGGTTCAAACCAACCTTGTGGTCCAGTGCTTTATCCCACACCCGGACTCCCTACTTGCTCTTTATTGTTATTTAAATTTGCCTTAATTTCAAAACCATTGAACCAACCCATACTCAGAATAAATTCACTTGCTGTAATTCAGCTTTTAAATCACAGAAAAAACTAAATAAGAACTGTATGCACCTGTTTCAAATTACCTACAAAATTAACTTAAAGGCCCTTAAAAATGGACTTTGTTCAATATCCAGTGACTTCCTATATATTATTCCAAGCCTTTTTTAATAAGCTGTTGAAT
>NW_006408848.1:157235-159378 GCF_000296735.1 Chrysochloris asiatica
GCTATGAGTCAGTATTGATTCGACAGCACTAAGAAAAATAAAACATTCTTTTAAAAACTTTCCATGTTGTTCTCCCCCTCTGTTGAATACTTTGGCTCTTTCTATTGCCAAAGTTCCCTATGTGCTTTTAATCTGCTTCTGTGTTGTACATGTAAATAAGATTAATAAAGACAGTTATGGAGTCCTAGTATGGCCTGTAGGATAAACACTGGACTGCAAGATTGGTTTGAACCACAAGATCAGTGGTTCAAACTCACCAGACTCTCCTTGGAAACCATATACAGGGTTGCTATGAGTTGGAACCAATTTGATGGCACTTACCACCACCAACAAAGACAATTATAAAGTCATGACTGCACCTAGCATGTTACCACAAATAACATGCATACAATGTAAAATGCACCAGCCCCATTTACATTTTATATTTTATAATAAATACTTGAATAAGGAAGGGAACACACACAGATATATAACAAAACAAGAAGGAAATACTAAAAATGCTTACAGTCTTTATTTCTGCAACTGCTCACGTGGTCATCACTAATATTTACAACTACTTTTTAACCACTATTCTGTATTCCTTTTGCCCTCAACAAAGCTAAAATTCCTTTTAGCTGGTCATGGTCCTCTGCCTGGTGGGATGACCCAAACCTTTATTACTGAATGTCTGGGCCATTAATAAACTTGCCATATTTGGATTGTGACAGCTTTCCATTGACTTTAGTCACAAGACTTGATAATAAGAGATGTTTTAAGGAGTATCCTATATTCCAAACATTCTCTTCTTTACCACTCTTATGTAATGCCAATCCAATTTCCAATTTCAGTCAGGATCAAGCACACCAGCCAATATGGTAGCTCCCTTCATTGCCTGATTAGCAAGAGGAATGAGGAGCCCAAATGGATGGCTTCTTGTTGTTAAGTGCTGTGAGTCGGTTCCGACCCATAAAGACCCTGTATAAGGTTTCCAAGGTTGTAAATCTTTATGGAAGGAGAAAGCCTCATCTTTTTCCCATGAAACTGCTGGTAGTTTTGCACTGTTGATCTTGAGGTTAGAAGCCCAACTCGTAACCACTACACTACCAGAGCTCCTTAAAATGGATGGGTTAACTTCTTCAATATCAGTTCAGTGGAATCAATATTGTGTCTCCAGGTGGAGGTATGCATCCCTTTGAAACTAAGATCTCCAGATCCACAGAATATAGGGTTGCAAGGACAGGAAGCACACATTCTCTAGAGGCAATAGTGAGCGGTGCCATTCCCATTTTCACCCCCCTGATTCGTAGACCCAGAAATGCTGGGCATGGAAGAGGCAGCACTATGTATTGAATGCTGGGTAAGAGCATATGCAGCCTCTTGGAGAACATTGTCCCAACCCTGCAAGGGATTATCACTGAGCCAGTACCATGATTGTGTCTTTGAAAGGCTAATTTGTCATACCATCATGCCAGTTGCTTCAGGATGATGGGGAGCATGGAAATACCAGTGAAATCCATGATTGTGGACTCATTGCTACACTTCATTTATAGTGAAGTGAGTTCTTTGATCTGAGGGAATGCTATGTGAAATACTATGATGGTAGGTAAGGTATTTTTTAATTCCATGGATGGTAGTTTTAGCATGCAAGTAGTTAAATTCATATACACAGTAAGGATCTATTCCAATAAGAACAAAATGTGTCTGTTTCCATGAAGAAAGTGGCCCAAGATATTCAACCTGCCACTAGGCTGCTGGCTGATCACCCGTAAAAATGGTGGTGTATCAGGGACTCAGTTTTAGTCTCTGATGCTGGCAGACAGAGCACTCAGCAGTGAATGTGACCAACTCAGTCTTGGAGAGTGAAAGTCCATATTGCTAAATTCATACATAGCCTCTATCCCTGTCACCATGGCTACTTTATTCATGAGCCCACTGCACAATGACAAGAATGGCTGGGGAAAAAGAATGACTGACTTCTACAGAACACAGCATCTTTTCCAGTTATTATTAAAAGTCTTTCTCTGTTGCATATTCACATGAGTCACAAATAGTGTTATTACTGTGGTCCATTCTGAGAGGTCTATCTACATACCTCTTTCTCACACCTGTATGTCATGAATTTTTCAATCATGTTACTTCCAAGTCTCTGATCATTTAGCCAAAC
>NW_006408848.1:160270-161933 GCF_000296735.1 Chrysochloris asiatica
TTTGCTCAGCATACAGGTTGAATAAGTATGGTGAAAGAATACAACCTTGTCGCACACCTTTCTTAATTTTAAAACATTCAGTGTTCCCATGCTCTGTTCAAACACTTGAGTGGCAACATTAATCAGGATACAGTAATAAATCTGGCCATCACCCCTTTGACATAAAATGAACTGGATATACTACTCTAAGTTCTGCCCACCATGGTTCTTCAGGAAAAATGGTGTCTGCATGCTGTACAGAACCATCGGTGAACCAGGACCAAACATTGTCTTCTTTACCACCATTATTTAATATCAATTCTATTTCCCATTTTTAATCAGGATCAAGCACACCAGCAAAATTTCACCAATCAAATAATTGTTAGGAACTTCCAAAAGACAATAAGTGTAGACTGGGAGACGGAAGGGATTGTGATTTAGGGAGGATGAGCAAGCAGGCCACTTTCTCATCTTACTTACTTGCCCTTCAGGTTCTACTTGAGCTCAATCTTGTACATACTACTTACATTGAATTATGGAGGACTGTTGGACACATTCAACTCTATGAATTGGTAGATCAGACAACACCCAGTTCATAATCAGGCAGTTCAAGCCACATAGTGACTTGGTGGCCATTGATTTCAGTTGTTCAGTTTCTACTAAAGCCCAGTAACGAGACTAAAGTTGTTTCTCAAAAGGAGAGTAGTTAATTACAGAGCATGACAGAGCTTTGCTTAAAACTCCTAAGGGTCTGCACTATGATTTACTTATAGGGGTCAGCCAGAGACTCCAAATAGCTCCTCTGTTTGTCACTTCAAGCACCATTTGATCAATCAGATCATCAAAAGGCAGAATGGTTTGCATGGTATCTTTAACTTGTTGCAGAGCCTTCTCTTGTTCTGAATTCCACTTAAAATTAGTAGCTTTTTGAGTCAATTTAATAAATAAATAAGACAGAGAATCATACAAAAATAGTTGATCTGTTGCCACTAAAATCCTAAGAGGCATGCAAGGTGTTGTGCCTCCTTTTTATAGGGTCATATGTAACAACTTATCTTTCACTTTGGAAGAAATACATCAGCATGCCCTATATCACAGGATACCTGGAAAACTTCATTGAGATGGAAAGTGTCTGGAATTTTTGTCAGATTTTAATTTCCCACCCTCTCACACACAGATTTCTTACCAATAACTCTAGAGTCATTGATACTTTTATATTAGTAGGTTCAATCAGCATAATGTCATCACTATATTGGGCTAATGTGATGTCATATGGAAGAGAAAGATAACCAAGATCTCTGCAGACTAAATTATGACATAGATCTGGAGAGTTTGATATACATCTGAGGTATAGCAATTTCTGGTCTTGCCATCTTTTTTTTTTTTTTTTTATGTTTTATTGTGAGTTATATGATAGTTTACATGAGAGAACCTCAGTTCCATATTCATTCCATCGTATATCATTACATTGCCATGGTTCCCATCCATGCATCGTCTCCCGACCAAAGGGCATATCCTAGAAGCCCATGCTCTACACTCCCCCCTCCCCCCTCAGTCTTCGGCCCACAGTTCGTCTCCCTCTCTGGATCCAAAGTCCCCAGCCGCTTCATCCCTCCATGTCATCATCTCTGTCTCCATCTCAGGCATCCCCGGTTCTCTGGGTGGGGTCCCGTTCTTGGCTCTT
>NW_006408848.1:162348-171951 GCF_000296735.1 Chrysochloris asiatica
ATGCATAGGTTAAGTTCATCAGCTTGGATCAGCTCAGTCTTCTTTCCCCCCCACCAACACCCCCGCCCCTTCTTTCTTCTCCTGGTTGAGCTCTGATCATCCAGTCATCCAGTCCCGGTCACGTGGGTGTCATCTGCAAGTGTGGGTGTTCTTGTGCACATGCCCTCTCTTCCCAACAGCCGGCAGCTCCATTCTCCACTTGAGTCCTCCGTGGCCATGTCACTGACTCTGGGCCCAGGAGTCCTTGGGTCTCCTCGCACTGTTTGCCAATAGTGGTCTTGCCATCTTGAGGAAAGATGTTTCTGGTGATCCTTTGAAACAAGATTAAAGAAAAGGCATTGACCAGATCAATAATTGCATATAATTTACCGAGATGTTGTTGTTGGTAGGTGTTGTCAAACTAGTTCCAACTCAAAGTGACTCTGCATAGAATTTCTAAGGAGAAATTGGTGGGTTTGAACCACCTACTTTATGGTTAGCAGTCCCGTGCTTATCTTACAGTGCCATATCAGGAGTCTGTTACCAGGAGATGTATCAATTTGCTCAAACAACGAAATCACATCTGGAACAGCAACTGGCATTGGGTCATCACCTCCTGGTTAACTTTATGATAATCCATTTTCATTTTCCAAGATCCATCTGTGTTTTGCACAGACCAAATCATTCTTGTATCATTCTCCACCCCTGCATCATTCTTCTAGTCCTTGATGGTGACACAAATTTTGAAATCCTCCCAGGAATGAGGTATTGCTTTTAGAATAGACTACTTACGTAGGTAGGGTCATAGTGGCTTCCACTTGGCTTTACTCACTATAATAGCTTTTCTTACACATGTCAAGGATTCAATTATAGCTGATAAATACATCTATTCCAATTATGCACTCTGGATCTGGGGAAAACACTATAGAATGGGTTCAGGGGCCCATTAGACATACTGTGAGATGGACCTGATCTAACACTCCACTAATAACCTGACCTACATATGCTCCTACAGTATCTTGTAGATCACAGTGATGTTTTCAGTCTCCTGGAATAGTGTCAGTTCAAAGTCAATGGCCAAAAATTCCTGAAAAATCTGATCATTTCTTTCCCCAACTGACAGTCTCATAAAAGGTAACACATCCTTCTTATAGTAATATTTTATTGTTTTGTTTTGTTTTTGTATAAATGGATGAAAAAAGAAGAAACAATATAAAGCAAAAAAAAGTTGTAGGGCAGCTAATTAATACAGTCCTTCTGGTTAAATTTCTCCACTTTGTGATGTGTTATAAAGCCCAGCCTCTATGGTGTGGTCTACCACTCGTCTGTCAGTTTGTTGTACTGTGGTGGCTTGTGTGTTGCTGTGATTCTGGAAGCTATGCCACAGGTATTTTGAATTCCAGCAGGATCACCCAAAGTGGACAGATTTCAGATGAGTTTCCAGATGAAGACAGACTATAAGGAAGGAGAGATGGAATATTACCAAATATTTAGTTACTGAAAACCTTATGAATAGCAGTGGAACATTGTCAGCATCAGATTATTGAATATTGAAAAAATGATGAAGAAAACCAGAATATTATCAGATATACTGCCGAAAGACAAGTTCCTCAGGTTGGAAGGCACTCAAAATGTAACTGGAGAAGAGCAGCCTCCTAAAAGTCGAGTTAGCCATGTTGACATGAATAAAATAAAGCCCTTGGGATTTTCATTTGATGATGGAGCACAAATCAAAATGAAGAGAAACAGCTGTAAATATCTATTAATAATCGGAACATGGAATATATGAAGTATGTCGTTGTTAAGTGCCGTCGAGTCAATTAAGACACCTAGCGACCCTGTATAGGGTTTCTGAGGAGCAGCTGGTGAACTTGAACTGCTGACCTTGCAGTTTAAACGGCTTTGCAGTCTGGCACATTAACCCACAGTGCCACACCAGGACTCTGTATGAATTGTAAATCTGGGAAAAAAGGAAATTGTCAAAAATGAAATGGAACATATAAATATCAATATCATTTGTTGTTGTTGTGAAGTACCATCGAGTCGGTTCCGACCCATAGCGACCCTGTACAGGGTTTCCGAGGGTGTAAATCTTTTCGGGAGTAGAAAGCCTCATCTTTCTCCCGCGGAGCGGCTGGTAGTTTCGAACCGCTGGCCTTAAGGTTCGCAGCCCGATTCGTAACCACTACGCTACCAAAGTAAACTGAAATGGACTGATATTGGCCATTCTGAATCTGACAATCCCATGGTTTACTATGCTGGGAATGACAAATAGAAGAGGAATGGGGTCACATTCATCATCACAAAGAACGTATTGAGATCTGTCATGAAGTACATCACCATAGGATAATAGCAATATGCCTACAAGGAAGACCAGTTAATACGACTATAATGCAAATTTAAGCACCAACCACTAAAACCAGTGGTGATGAAATTGAAGAATTTTACCAACTTATTCAGTCTGGAATTGATCAAACATGTAATCAAGATACATTTGTAATTACTTGTTATTGGAATGCAAAATTTGGAAATAAATAGGAAGGATCAGAGGCTGGTAAATACGGGTTAGTGATAGAAATGATGCTGGAGAGCACATGACAGAATTTTGCAAGACCAATGACTTATTCACTGCAAATACCTTTTTAAAATCAGACAAAAGATGACTATACATATGGACCTCACCAGATGGAATAAACAAAAATCAAATTGACTACATCTGTGGAAAGACACAGTGGAAATGCTTCATATCCAAAACAAGGAAAGGGCACACTGTGGAACAGACCATCAATTTCTCATATCCAAATTCAGGTTGAAGATAAAGAAAATGAAAACAAGTCCTCAAGAGCCAAAATATGACCTTGAGTATATCCCACCTGAATTTAGAGATCATCTCAGGAACAGATTTAATGCATTAGACACTGAAAACCAAAGACCAGTAGAATTGTGGGATGACATCAAGAACATCATAGAGGAAGAAAGCAAAAGGTCATTGAGAAGACAGGAAAGAAGAAAAAGATCAAAATGGATGTCAGCAGAGACTCTGAAACTTTCTTTCCAGCATAGAGATGCCAAAGCAAATGGAAGAAATGAGGTGATACAAGAGCTGAACAGAAAATTTCAAAGGTCAGCTCGAGAAGACAAAAGTCAAATATTACAACGAAATGTGCAAAGACCTGGAGTTAGAAAACTAAAAGGGGAAAACACACTCAACATTTCTTAAGTTGAGGGAACTGAAGAAAAAAATTCAAATCTCAACTTGAAAAATTGATGGATTCTATGGGCAAATTATTGAAAGATGCAGAAGGCATCTAAAGAAGATGGAAGGAAACACAGAGTCACTGTTTCAAAAATAAATGGTCAAAGTTCCATCATTTCAAGAGGTAGCATATTATCAAGAACCAATGATCCTGAAGGAAGAAGTCCAAGATCCATTGAAGTCATTGGCAAAGAACAAAGCACGAGGAATTGATGGAATACAAATAGAAAAACTTCAAAAAATTGATAAGGCACAGGAGACACTCACTCATCTATGCCAAGAGATTTAGAGAACATCTACCTGGACCACTGACTTGAAGAGATCCATATTTGTGCCCATTTCAAAGAGAGGTGGCCCAATGGGATGTGGAAATTATTGGATAATATCATTGATATCCCATGCGAGTAAAGTTTTACTAATGGCAATCTTAAAATGGCTACAACCATACACTGACAGAGAACCTCCAGAGGTTCAAGCTGGATTCAGACGAGGATGTGGAACGAGGGATATTACTCCTTACGTCAGATAGATCTTGGCTAAAAGAAGGAGAATGCAAGAAAGTTGTTCACTTGTGCTTTCTTGAGGACACAAATGCTTTCAATTGTGTGGATCATAACAAGCTATGGACAATATTGCGAGGTATGAGTATTCTGAAACACTTAATTGTGCTCATGAGGAACTTGTACATAGACCAAGAGACAGTTGTTAGAACAGAACATGTTAACACCAAATGGTTTAAAATTAGGAAAGGTGTGTGCCAGAGCTGTATTCTTTCACCATAATTATTCAATCTGTATGTCAAGGAAATAATCAGAGAAGCTGGATTATATGAAGAAAAACATGCCATCAGCCTTGGAGGGAGACTCATTAACAACCTGTGATATGCAGATGATATAACCTTACTTGCTGAAAGGGAAGAGGACTTAAAATACTGATGAAGATCAAAGACCACAACCTTCCCAATGGATTGCATCTCAATGTAAAGAAAACAAAAATCCTCACCACCGGACCAATAAACAACATCCATATAAATGAAGAAAAGATTGAAGTTGTCAAAGACTTCATTTTTCTCACATCAACCATTAACACTCATGGAAGTAGCAATCAAGAAATAAAATGACCTATTACATTGGGCAAATCTACTGCACAAGACCTCTTTAAAATGTTGAAGAGCAAAGATGTCAGTTAGAAGACTAAGGTGTGCCTGACCCAAGCCATTGTATTTTTAATAACCTCATATGCATGCGAAAGTTGGACAGTGAGTAAGGAGATGTGTAGCAGAATTGATGCTTTTGAGTTATGGTGTTGGAGAAGAATATTAAAAGTACCATGGGCTACCAAAAGAATAAACAGATCTGTTTTAGAAGAAGTACAACCAGAGTGTTCCTTGGAAGCCAGGATGACCAAACTTCATCTTTCATACTTTGGGTATATTGTCAAAAGGGACCAGTCATTGGAGAAGGACATCATGTTTGGTAAAGTGGAGGGTTGGAGAAGAAGAGGAAGTCCCCCAACAAGTTGATATGGCACAGTTGTGACAGCGATGGGCTCAGGTGTAGCAATGATTGTGATGTTGGCCCAAGATCAGACATTGTTTTGTTCTGTTGTGCATAGGGCCATTATGAGTTGGTACCGACTTGATGGCACCTGACAACAACAACAATGGTGTGGTAATGTAGGTTATTGCACTGGTCTGAAGTGTTGCTTTGGACCATAAGGTCAGAGGTTCAAGCTCACTTTGGAAACCCTATGTAGGGTTGCTTTGAATTGGAACCGACTTGACGACACTTAATAACAACAACATACCTGTGATTATGGATCCATTTTGAAGTGAGTTGTTTAACAGTAAGGATTAAAACATGGTTAAACAGTAAACTTTACAGTGGAACTAAGGCTAAAGATGTCTCCACCTTACTAGGTGTGACTCAAGTCACCACCCTTTGTTTTTCTAGGAGGCATGGTCTGACTACAATTTATAAGACTGCTTTGGAAAAGCTTGCTCTCTTGCCCTGAATCTTGCCTCTAGCTCATTACATCTGACCTCTAGTTCTTGGGATTTGGGGCCCATCACCTGACCCCATTCACCAGTACCGACAGCTTTGTGCACCAACAGTCTGACTGATTTGGGCTCCTCAGCTCCTGAGACTACGTGGATGAGAAGATTCCTCCAGAATGATCTCTGAACTATGGATTTTGAACTTGCCAGCCTCCACAATTGTGTGAGCCATTTCTTTGACAGTTCTGAGTTTTGTGAGATGTTGCCACATATTGCAGAATCCTGGGACTTGAGGGATTGATAACAAGGATTATGGAGTGGTATAGCATAGTGGTTACGAATCAGGCTGCGAACCTTAAGGTCAGTGGTTCGAAACTACCAGCCACTCTGTGGGAGAAAGATGAGGCTTTCTACTCCGTAACGATTTCCACCCTCGGAAATCCTGTACAGGGTCTCTATGGGTCAGAACTGACTCAATGGAAAAGAAAAAGTCAGGTCGTTGGAGTATGTTTAACCACCAACTCATAGGGACCAGCCTTGTGCTGATCTTTCTAAAAGAAATTCTTCATGCAGAAGGGAGAAAAATGGAGCACAACACTAGTGCAAGTGCTGACTGCCAAGTATGCCTCCATCAGACACAGGGAAGACGGGCACCAGTGAGCACAGAGGTGGCTTGGGTGCAGAACCTACTTTGTGAAAATGTATACCCTGAGTGCTGGGAGTGAGCATTATTATCCACAGAAATACAGGGACACTGAGGGAGCATGCTCCACTAACTGTGAAAGTCATGGTCAGACAGTATACATTCTAGGTGGCCATGCCTCCTATTGTGGTGGCTGCTCAGCACTCAATCTCACACAACCAGAGTTTGCCTTTGGTTGTCAGGGGAGCAGAGAATGGGTTGGGTAACATGGGGCATAATTTGGACCAGGTGTGTGTGTGCTTGACCTGGAGAGGAGGTGAAGGGCTACATCTCTGGCCACTAGGAAGTGGTGTGGGTTAAAGGAGAGATTACACCTCACTGGATAGTGGTCACCAGTGATGCCAGTGTAGTCCTGGCCACTGGACTCCTGGATAATGGATCTTATTATCTGATCTGTATCTGTTTCATTTTGTTTTTCAGGCCTTTTTTTTTTTTTTTTTTTTTAGCGAGTCAGGCATAGTTTGCCGTTTTAGATCTTCTCTTTATTTTTCTTTGGTATTCCTTGTCAGGTACTTATATTACCATTTCTTCTTCAAGAGGTCCCTTGGTTCTTTTTATTGGGTATTTGCTTACACTATCTTATTCTTTTTCTTTGTGTTTTTTGAAGTTGTCTGTTGTCTCTGAGACATTGGTGTTATTATATTCATTTATTGATTATTGGTTTGTTTCACCCTGATATTTTGTTTTGCTTCTTTCTGATATATCTGAATAGGTGAGCCACTAGTTTGGAAAGAACTGGGGTGCTCAGCACGTGGGTCCAGGTGGATGAGATATCTGATGGGTACATGGGTGAGGCTCTCTCTTTGTTGTAGTGTAGAGCAGCTGAACAAGTCCTGATTGCCATTTGTCATTGATTCAGTGGTGGAGCAGGTGGTGGCACTGGCCTAGTGGGTTGGGTAGCAAGCAGGTTTTGTGGGTGTAGCTGACTTATGGGGAGGAGGTTGAGAGAGAGAGAGAAAGAAAGGAGGGGGAAAAGGAAAAAGAGATAAAAAAATAGAGGAAGAAAATGAAACAAAAAAAGGAAAAAAAGTAATAAGTGTGAGTACAAAGTTCCAACTACATGGTAGTGAGCGCATGGCACCCAATCTACAGGAATGTGTGTCACTGGCAATGGATTCTCAAGGAGTAGTTGGTGGGTTTGAACTAACAATCTTGTAATTAATAGTCCAGTGCTTATCCTGTAGTGCCACACAGGGTTTGGTCTTCCTTGTAAGTGTATTGATATTATCTTATCAGAGATAGCATTGTACTTGAAATGTACTTGAAATTGGCCATTACCAATCCATTTCAGCTTACTAATGCCTATGCAGTTCTGGTGTGGTGCTGTGGGCTAATACGTCAGACTGCAAAGTTGTTTGAACTATAAGGTCAGTGGTTCAAGCTCACCAGCTGCTCCTTGGAAACCCGATACAGGGTTGCTATGGGTCGGAAACAACTTGACGGCGCTTAACAACAAAAGCAATGCCTATGGTATCAATTTTTATGTGCTCCATTTCATTTTTTAATAACTTCCAATTTTCATTTCACTTTTCAAAAGTGAAATTTCATGCATAAACATAGATATCCAAGGCACTGGTGAGCTGAAATGGACTGGCATTGGTAATTTTGAATCTGATAACCATTTGGTTTACTATACCAGGAATTGAAGAGGAATAGCATTGCATTCATTATCTAAAAGAACATTTCAAGCTATATCTCAAAGTGAGGTCTGTGATAGGATAATATTTATATGCCTACAAAGAAGACATGTTAATACAAACATTATTCAAATTTATGCACCAACCACTGAAGCCAGTGATGTAATTGAAGAATTCTATCAACTTATTCCATCAGAAATTGATTAAACCCAAATTCAAGATGTATTGATAATTACTGGTGATTGGAATGCAAAGGTTGGAAGCAAAGGAAAAATCAGTAGTTGGGAAATATTGCCTTAATGATAGAAACAATGCAGGAGGTCAAATGATAGAATTTTGCAAGACCAATGATGTTTTCACTGCAAATATCTTTCTAAAGCAGCATTAAAGATGACTATACTCATGGACCTCAGCAGAAAGAATACACAGAAATCAAATTGATACATCTGTGGAAAGAGATGGTAGAAAAACTCCATATCGTCAGTGAAAACAAGGCCAGTGGCAGACTTTGGAACAGATCATCAAACTGTTCCTATGCAAGTTCAAGCTGAAGATGAAGAAAATTCAAACAAGTCCACAAGAGTCAAGATATAACCTTGAACATACCCCACCTGAATTTGGAGATCATCTCTACAACAGGTTTCATGTATTAGACATTAATGACCAGAGACCAGAAAAGCTGTGGGATAATACTGAGGACATCATACAGGGAGATAGCAAAAGGTCATTAAGAAGACAAAAAAGAAGGAAATGACCAAAATAGATGTCACTCTGAAATTTTGTATCCAGTGGAGAGATGCTAAAGCTAATGAAAGAAATGAGATAAAAGAGCTGAACAGAAAATTTCAAAGGTCAGCTTGAGAAGACAAAGTCAAGTATTATAATGAAATGTGCAAAGATCTGGAATTAGAAAACAATAGGAAAGGGCATGCTTAGCTTTTCTCAAGGTGAGGAAACTGAAGAAAAAAAATACAAGTTTGACTTGCAGTAATGAAAGATTCTGTGGGCAAAATAAGGAGCTCTCATAGCATAGTGGTTACGAGTTGGGTTGCTTACTAGCCTGAAGGTCAGTAGTTTGAAACTACCAGCTGTTCTGCAGGAGAAAGATGAGACTTTCTATTCCTGTAAAGATTTATAGCCTTGGAAACCCTCTCCAGAGTCACTATAAGTTAGATGTGACTCCACAGCACATAACCAGCAATGGGGAAAATATGGAATGATGCTAAAAGCATCAAAAGAAATTAGAAGAAATACACATAGTCACTGTACCAAAAATAATTGATCGATATTCAACCATTTCAAGAGGTAGCATATGATTTAGAACTAATGATACTGAAGGAAGAAGTCCAAGGTGCACTGAAGACATTGTCAAAGAACAAAGCTCAGGGAATTGATGGTATACAAATTTAAATCTTTCAACAAACTGAAGTGGCACTGAAGGTAGTCACTCATCTACAGTGAGAAATTTGGAAGACAGCTACCTGGCAAAGTGATAGGAAAAGATCCACATTTGTGCCCATTCCAAAGAGAGGTGATCCAATGAAATGCAGAAATCAATGGACAATAGCCTTAACATCATATGCAAGTAAAGTTTTGATAAAGATAATTAAAAAATTACTGATAGTACATTGACAGGGAACTACCAGAGGTCTAAGCCAGATTCAGACAAGAACGTGGAAACAGGGATATTGATCGTTGCTGATGGATCTTGGCTGAAAGCATAGAATACCAGAAAGATGTTTATCTGTGCTTTGTTGACTATGCAAATACATTAGATTGTGTGGATCATAACAAGCTGTGGACGACTTTGCAGAGAGTGAGTATTCCAGAACACTTAATTGTGCTCATGAAGAACCTATACATAGAACAAGTTGTTCAAATTGAACAAGGGAACACTGAATGGTTTAATGTTAGTAAAGGTGTGTGCCAGGGTTGTATTCTTTCACCATACTTATTCAATCTGTATGCTGAGCAAATAATCAGAGAAGCTGGATTATATGAAGAAAAATGTGGCATCAGGATTGGAGGAAGA
>NW_006408848.1:172480-174480 GCF_000296735.1 Chrysochloris asiatica
AAGAATGAGAGATGATGTTTGGCCATCTTGGCCTCTAAGGAGCACTCTGGATGCACTTCTTCCAAAATAGATCTATTGGTTCTTTTGGCAGCCCATGGAACTTTTAGTATTCTCCTCCAACACCATAATTCAAAGGCATCAATTCTTCTATGATCTTTCTTATTCACTGTCCAGCTTTTGCATCCATATGAGGTTGTTGAAATACCATTGCTTGGGTCAGGCATACCTTAGTCCTCAATATGACATTTTTGCTCTTCAACACTTTAAAAATTCCTGTGCCTCAGATTTGCCTAATGCAATAAGTCGTCTGATCTCTTGACTGCTGCTTCCATGAATGTTGATACTTGATCCAAGAAGAATCAAGTCCTTGACAACTTCAATCTTTTCTCCATTGATAAGAATGTTGTTTATTGGTCCAGTGGTAAGGATTTTTGTTTTCTTGACATTGAGATGTAATCTGTACCGAAGGCTGTGCACTTTGATCTTCATTAGAAAATGTTTTAAGTCATCTTAAATTTTAGCAAGCAAGGTTGTATCATCTGCATATTGAAAGTTGTTAATGAGTCTTCTTCCAATCCTGATGCCACGTTTTTCTTCATAGAACCCAGCTTCTCAGATTATTTGCTCAACATACAAATTGAATAAGTATGGTGAAAGAACACAACCTTGTTGCACACCTTTCTTAATTCTAAAACATTCAGTGTTCCCATGCACATTTGAACAACTGCTTCTTGGTCCAGGTACAGATTCCTCATGAGTGCAATTAAGTATTCTGGAATACTTATACTTCTCAATGTTGTCCATAGCTTGTTATGATCCACACAATCGAAAACCTTTGCGTAGTCAATAAAGCACAGGTAAACATCTTTCTGACATTCTCTGCTTTCAGCCAAGATTCATCGGACATCAGCAATGATATCTCTCCTTCCATGGCCTCTTCTGAATCCAGCTTGAACCTCTGGAAGTTCTCTGTCAATGTATGATTGTAGTGAAAGATCAAATACCACACTCTTTAGTATGGGCTGCACCTCAATGTAAAGAAAATAAATATCCTTACCATTCGACCAATAAATAACCATCAAGATAAATGGAGAATAGTTTGAAGTTGTCAAAAACATCATTTTACTCTGCTCAAACATCAACACTCTATCCACATCATTATGGTCAACTCTTCTCTGAGGGGGCAGCTCTTCCCCATCATAGTGACTTCCAACTTGAATTGCTCATCTTCCAACAGTATATATATTTTCTTGTGCTATTCGTGTTTTAATCTTTTGGCAGTATGCTTGACAGTATTCCTCTGCTATTCATAAGGTTTTCAGTTGCTAAACATTCAGAAGTAGTTTGTCTCTTCCTTTCCTAGCTGCCAGTCTGGAAACTCCACTGAAACATGTCCAACATGTGTGACCCTTCCACTATCACAGCAATGTGCACCACTGTACAACAAAGTGACAGACAAATGGAAGGGTGAGATGCACTACTCTTAGTACCACCACCACCTTGATCTGGTTTTTTAGAGATTCCAGCTGTGTGACATGCAACACTTACTATTTTACAAGAAATACATTGGAAAATGACTTGAACTAAGAAAGAAGGTCATACTATCACTGACATAGAAAAGCCAGGAGTGGGATGAGTCCTTTATACATGGGTCCCTGCACTGCGAAGCTCTTATATATAGATATATAAGCTTCCAAGAAGCTCTTGGAAGATAGATGCCAAGACATGGAGAACTCCAAGGAATATTGGGATTACCAATGCTGAAAAGAGACAAGGACCTTCCTCCATAACCTGTGCTCTGAATTCAGACTTTCAGCCTGCTAAAGTGTGAGAGAATAAATTTCAGGTTTTTAAAGTCATCCACTTGTGGTATTTTAGTTATAGCAGCATTAAATAACTAAGACCTAAGAAGACATTCAGATGGCCAACAAACATATGAAGAAATGTTTCAGATCATTAGACATTGTTGTTGTTATGTGCTGTCGAGTTGGTTCTGACTC
>NW_006408848.1:175563-186036 GCF_000296735.1 Chrysochloris asiatica
TGTCATGATCCACACAATCGAAAGCCTTTGTGTAGTCAATAAAGTACAGGTAAACATCTTTCTGATATTCTCTGCTTTCAGCCAAGATCCATCGGATATCAGCAAAATATCCCTCGTTCCACGTCCTCATGGATAAACAAACTTTGACACATATACATAAGGGAATACTATGCAATATTGAAGAATAACTATCAATCTGCAAATATGAATGAACGTGGAAAATATACTGCGTGAAATTTTTCAGTCACAAAAGGATGCATATTATATAAGACCACTACTGCAAAAATCCAAAATAAAAGGTTTTCATGCTAAAAGAAACATTATTTGATGGGCTCTAAGGGTGGGAAGTATGGGACAGTAATTCACTGGTATGAGGGTATCACATGTTAACTTTGGTGATCAGGAAGGTAATATAAAACAAGAAGGAGTTTGGCAGGAGAATGATGAAGACAGGTGAAGACACCGAGAGGAATGTATAGGCTAAAGGATACTGTTATATACTTACCCCTGCAACAACAGTGTTCAGACCCCTGGGTAGATACACAGGCTGAGCAGGTATAGGAAGAAGAGTGGGTGTATACCCCAAATATGTAAGGATTTGACAGAGATTTGTACATGGGTATTTGCCTATGTTTCAAATATATCTATTGATGTGGTAGAGCATACAGGAGGAAAAATGATGAAAACTTCTTGATTAAATGTTTAAGACATTATCCAACGTCTGAGGCAGTGAGTTGATAGGACTGGGGGCTCAGGTTCATAACCTCAGGTGACACCATGATCAATTAGCATATCATAGTCCCCAAAGATAATATCATATATCCTATTTTTATGGGTAGTAACTGGAATCTTCAAAACGCCTGTTCAGCCATCTGAGGTGCAACTATTGATATCTCCATGTGAGGAGGAAAGAATGATGAGAACTGAATACACTTGTAATCAATTAGTGTAATAGACTAATCTAAATGACCTGTGACTAGAACTAAATGGTGTCTAACTGCTACTTCCAACTGCTCTGAAAGGGATCATATTAGACAGTCCTGGATAGAGTGGAAGTAAATGTGGAACAAAACTCAACACTATAGAAAAAACAGGCTTACTGGTCAGAAAGAGATTGGAGGAACCCTAGACTATGGACCCCAGCCACGCTTCAGGTCTGCAATACACTTCACACTTGTGGCCCAATTTTCAGTAAAGAGGTAGATAGGTATATAGGGGAGACAACATTAGTTTTGTATGCTCACCATGGAATTTTCAACCACTCAAGATCAAAAGGGCAACACTTACCTAAAGACAAAGTTCAGAAGGATTGGGAAGGTGAATGGAATGGAAATAAGAATCACAGGGAAAAAGTAGGATAGCGGTTGATACAATCATCAAGATGAAATAAAGTGTATGATTTGTTGAATGCAACACATATAATCTTGTCTGTTAACCTTCATTCAATTCACAATAAAAAGTTTCCAAAAAAAAAAGATAATTGCAAATTAAAATGTAAAAACTCATGTATATATATGAAGTATAAAATATGTAGAAATAAATTTACTTTATGTGCAAACCTTTTTGAGTGACACAAAAGTCTCATGAGAAAATATAAAGATATTTTGATGTCACAGCCTTGAAACAATGTAACTATGGCCAATGCTGTCTGGAGTAGCAAGAAAGCAGGGGATTCATGTGGCTTAAGAAATGTGTGCTACCCTTTGCCAGAAATGATAATGAATTCACTGTTGAGAAAGCACATGCATATAATTCTCTTGTATGAGGGGACATGTACTTACAGTTCTATGTTAACATTCTGTGACATTAAATCAGCAGCCTTGACTAAAGATATGGAGAAGGAAAAAGAAGATAATAAAGATTTCTCACCAAGTCTTATTGGTGAAGGTTGAGTTATTTATCAAATTTTACGTTCACCAGCCTTGGAGGTCAATCTGGTGATAACTTAGTCTTTGAGTGCTTGACCCAAGATGGAAAGCAGACTAGGCATCTAATTCACACCACAGGGAATCTGCCTCACCCTGACTGTTTTGATTCTAGTGCCAGTCAAAAAAAAATTTTTTTTTAAGGATGGAACTATTTCTTCTTTATTGAAATTTTGAATGGATTCCTTTGACACTTCCTTAGAACTAGACCAAAATCATGTATCGGGTCCCAAACCTGACCTAACTCATGGAATAAGTGGAATAAGTGGGTGTTCTTTGAAAACAGGTTCCTGGTGTGGGAATAAGACCCCTACAGATCAGACTTCCTTATACAGAGCCCTGAGAACTGCCTTGGTCCTGCCCAGACCTCCAGGGAGGGCCAGACTTGATGTGGCTTTTGGCTAGAGGAGAAGGAACAGAGTGTGCTTGGGAATTTGCTACTTGGAAAGTCTATTTTAAAAAAATGTGGGCTGGCAAATTTTTATGCCTTAACAAGACTGCATGTAAGACAATTAAGAGTCATTTATCTTTAAAAACAACCTTCTCTTTCTGACTATTAACTCTAACTTGAAAATAACCCCCAAACAAAACCTTGCACTTCTTAGTTGTTGGCTTAGTGTCAAACTGGAAAACCAGAGATCTTTATTCCAGACCCAATTTTATTACATACTCATATAAGATGGAACAAATCACTAACTTTATTACCTCCCATCAGGTTATGCAATTACTGGAGTATAAGAATCTTAAACTTTATTTCAGATGGTTCTTAGGAATAACTACTAAGCATCCAGGGATCCTGCCTGGCAGTTACCAGATACTATGCAAATTAATATTGACTAAAACAATTCAACCAATTTTATCATATTACAAATAAATTCTATTTCTAAAATTTTCTGATGACTTTTTAATCAGGAAAACCATCTCTTCTAATGTAGCAAATGATAAAGACAATTTTTAGAATATTTATAATAGAAGGTGAAAATTAGTTTTTATTATATGGGATCAAGATTGTTGAAAGTTACTTATATATTTAGAAGCACTATAGAAAATGAAAAGGTTAAATAAAAGTGATATCAGGAATAATTTGGAAACATTTTTGTCATGCCTTAATATGCACATTTTATAAATTTATAAAAATTTCCACAAAAGTAGATTAGTGGTTCTGTAAAGAATTAATCCACTAACTCTAAATACCAGGGGAAAAGCATAAGATGGTACTTATCTGAAAAGCTAATAAAGCTCTTTATTATCAATTATTCAGTTCACTAAGTTATAAATGCTGTTTTCCATTTTGGAGACACATGATAATATCTTTTTCTGCTGCTTTTGTATTCTCTCTTGTCTTTGGTCATATACATGTCTTCTTTCTGCCTGGAACAAGAATTTTCCTTCACATCTTACCCTGGGTAACTCATTTATCTACAAAAAGGTCACTAAATTTTTACTTCTATGGCACCAAAAACTTCGTTAGTTTCTCCTATGTGTTTCATAACCCAGCTTTTTATCAGACTCAGACTTTTTCTCACACATATTTTTATATTCTTGATCTTCATTTCTCTCTGTATTGTAGTTCTCTGCCAGGGGAGGAGCCATAGTTGTCACATTCAGGGTTTTATATCCAGCATCCAGCACAGTGATGAAAATGTGATGCTTACACAAATCCTAAAATTTCTCCTTAACTGTATTGGTTAATCAGGCAAAGCAGCCTAGCATCATTCTTTTTGTTTAGCATTATATAATTGTGCTGAAGTACCTTGCCCCCAACCCCAAGCCTTTGCACATTTAAGCTCATTCATTGACAGGATGATTTCCAGTTAGCCTACAGGTTTTGATTTCAATAATATTCCCATTTATGAAGACTTCCCTTAAATGTCTGGTGAGGATTTGACACTCCTTCCTTTTCTACTCTACTCTCTTGTTGTTAAGTGTCATCAAGTTGATTCCAATTCATAGTGACCCTGTATAGGGTTTCCAAGGAGCATCTGGTGAGCTTGAACCACTGACCTTGCATTACAAATGATTTTGCATTCTGACACATTAGCCCACAGTGCTAAACGAGGACTCCAACTAGAATCTATTCTACTCATCATTCTTGCTGTTGTTGTTAGGTGCCATTGAGTCAGTATCGACTCATAGTGACCCTATGTACAACAGAAAGAAACACTGCCTGGTCCTGGGCCAACTTCACTACTGTTGCAACTCATGAGCCCATTGATGCTGCCACTTTGTCAATCCATCTCACTGGGGGGGTCTTCCTCTTTTTCTCTGACCCTCCACCTTACCAAACATGATATCCTTCTCCAGCATCTACTACCCCATGACAATATGTCCGAAGTATAAGAGACAAAGTTTGGCCATCTCCAAGGAACACTTTGGCTGCACTTCTTCCAACACAGATCTATTGGTTCTTTTGGCAGCTCATGGCACTTTCAATGTTCTCCTCCAACATCATAACTCAAAAACATCAATTCTTCTATGGTCTTCGTTATTCACTGTCCAACTTTCGCATGCATATGAGGTTATTGAAAATACCATGGCTTGGGTCATCTTAGTCTTTAAGCTGACATCTCTGCTCTTCAACACTTAAAAAAGGTCTTGTGCAGCAGATTTGCCTAATACAATATGTCATCTGATATCTTGACTTTTGCTTCCTTGAGTGTTGATAGTTGATCCAAGAAGAATGAAGTCCTTGACAACTTCAATGTTTTTCTCCATTGATAAGAATGTTGTTTATTGGTCCAGTGGTGAGAATTTGTATTTTCTTTACATTGAGATGCAGTCCATACTCACCACTCTACACTTCCCCTATAAAGGTTATAACCTTTATCAAGGGTAAAATTTCATAGCTGATTATTTTCATTGCTGTCAATAACTTGTATATCTGTAACATATTGAATTGCTAAAATATTCAACAATGGTTGCATGATAGATTATAACAACAACAACAAATCAGTAGCTGCTGATGCTGCTTATGTATAAACAAAAACCTCATGGGATTTGGCTCCTTAGTTTAGACGTTTAGGGCTATGTTTGTTTCATAGTGCCTTGAGTTCTAAAAGATTGCAAACAGAAATCCAAGGCTTTAAAAATTGGTCTCTATTTGCCTGGAACAAAAGAAAAGAATGAGAATCAAGAATGTTGTTGTTGTTGTTAAGTGTTATTAAGCTGCTTCTAACTCATTGTGGGAGTCTTGGTGTGGTGCTGTGGGTTAAAGTGCCAGACTGCAAAGCCGTTTGAACTGCAAGGTTGGTGGTTCAAGCTCACCAGGTGCTCCTTGGATACCCTATACAGGGACGCTATGCATCGGAACTGACTCAACGGCACTTAACAACAACAATAACTCATACCGGTCCTGTATAAAGTTTCTGAGGAGAGTCTGGTGAGCTTGCACTGCTGACTTTGTGGATCAAATCAACCTTACAGTCCAACACATTCACCTAGAGCACCACACCAGGACTCCATATTAAATATGTGGCTAATTGCTTTCATGGACAACTTCTTTCTTTACCATGAGACCTGATGAACTAAAAGACTCCTGGCTACCATTATTCAACATTTTGGTTAAATATTACATGGAAGAATTCTGATCAAAACAGGAGAAATGTATACAGAATTTTAAATTCTACAGATTTTCTGGAGTCATAGAGACAGGATGAACCCACAAAATCATTGCCCTGAGAAAATCCTTAAACCTTAAGCCAAAAAATAACTCCTGAAGTCGTTTTAAAACCAAAAAATAGTTTGATTAACTAATAACAAAAGCCTGACCTGAGCATTAAACCATTTGTTAGCCATAAAGTAGTACTTCACACTTACAAACCACTCCTTGGAAACCCTATGTTGCTGTTGTTAAGTGCTGTTGAGTCAATTTCAACTCATAGCAACCCTATATAGAGTTTCTGAGGAGCAGCTGGTGGGTTTGAAATGCTGACCTTGTGATTTGCAGTCCAGTGCTTAATTTATGGAGCCATACCAGGAGAACTATTAAAGATCAGTATTCATGAGAACAGACTTGGAAACACTTTACAACAACAAACATGGGATCAAAGCAGTATCAGCATTTGAAAAGATTAAATAGGAAACTTAGGTGGTAGTGAGTTTATTTTAATTGGGGGAGAAACAATTCAGAAAAGGCAAGTGAGAATGGTTGAACAGCATGAATAATGTATCAATGTCACTGAATTGCACATATTGAAAGAGCTGAACTGGTGTATGTTTTGCTGTGTACCTTTTTAGCAAAACATGTAATTAAAAAATAACAAAAAATCAGCTTCTAGTTCCTTCTTATTTTTCCTTTTAAAAACAACAAAAAACTCACTTTCTTTGCAAAAGTCATTATTACCATCCTTGGTGCAAATAAGTTTCATTCCAACTTATTTTTCCTGATCTCTATTTCTCACTTGAAGTTTTCTCCTCTCTCAATTTCTGTGACAGTACTCTGTCCTGATTTTCTATTAAGGACTACTCTTTTTCTGCTTACACTCATAATTTCTCTTCCATTTATCTCTCACAGATTAAATCTTCAAACCTCTGCTTTATGCTTTCTATTTCACACAACTCAACCATTCTTACAAATCCAACAGTCATTCTTCTATGTATTTTTACTTTCAAAATAAAATTTTCTTCTTCATTTATCATCCTGGTGTAACTCCACAGAATAAGCACTAGACCTCAAGATCTGTTTGAACCACAAGCTCAGCAGGTCAAACTCACCAGTAACTCCTCAGAAGCCCTATAGAGGATTGCTATGAATCTGAACCAACTCGATGACACTTAACAACAACAACAACAACAACAAAAAGGTAGATAATGCATCCTGAAGTCTAGATTGGATATTCTAGGAACTAAAGATATTCCCAAAGTAATTCGTAATCTACCCTCCAGATAGCTAGTTCTTATTGCACCTTCTTCTGTCATTGTCTGTTGTTAAGTGCACTCCAGTCAGTTCTGATGCATAGTCACCCTTTTCAATGCTTCTGAGGAGCCAGTGGTGGGTTTGAAAGAGCTATGCTATCCTTTATGGTACTCATTTGTCACATACACTATTGAACCCTTGAAATGTGGTTAATATAAATAAGGAGCTAAATTTTTCATTTACTTTAAATTTAATTAATTTAAACTCAAGAACCAACAATCAATTCAATTACTGGAAAATTTTAAGTGATTTTGGAACAATTTGAGTTTTTGAATATATTTTTATATGTTCATAAAATCTAAGTAGAGATCAAGTATTTCCAATAAAAATTTGCAGTCAAATGGAGATGCACTGTGAATTAAATAGATACTGGATTTTGACATTTATGACCAAAAATAAATATAAAACATTGAATTATAAAGTCTTACATTGATTTTATATTAGAATGATATTATTTTGAATACAGAAAATACATCAGTAAAATTAAAAAAAAAATTTTTGTTGTTGTTGTTAAGTGCCATCTAGAAGGTTCCAACTCATAGAGACCCTGTGTAGGGTTTCTGAGCAGTGACTTGTGCGGTGTGAACCACTGACTCCATAGTTAGCAGGCTAGTGTTTATCCTACAGCACTACAGCTGTTACTTTTGTATGCTGTTGGGTAGATTTTGATTCATAATGACCTGTAAGACAAAGTAGAATGATCCCATGTTGTTGTTGTTGTTGTTGTTAAGTGCCGTCGAGTCGGTTCTGACATATAGTAACCCTGTATAGGGTTTCCAAGGAGCAATTGGTGAGCTTGAACCACAGACTGTGCAGCTCAAATGACTTTGCAGTCCAGCACATTAGCCAACAGCACCATACCAGGACTCCATAGAGTATCCTAAATTATAATCTTTATGCTAGCAGACTGCCAAATTTTTTCTTTTAGGGAGCTGCCAATGGGTTTCCATCACTCACTTGTCAGTTTGTCAGACTGAGGTAACTTGCATGTTGCTGTGATTCTGGTAGTATGCCACGTGTATTTTAGATACCAGCAAGGTCACCCACAGTGGACAGGTTTCAGCTGTGCTTCCAGACTAAGACAGACTAAGAAGAAGGAAAGACAGACTATGTCTGAATACTTAGTCACTGGCAACCTTATAAACAGCAGTGAAACACTGTCAGATAGCATCAGAATATTGAATATTGAAAAATGATGAAGACCACCAAATTGTTGTCACTTATAGTTCCGGAAAGTCTCTCAGGTTTGAAGGCACTCAAAATATGACTGGGGAAGAGCTGCCTCCTCAAAGTATATTTAACTGTGGTAACACAAATGGAGGAAAGCCTTTGGGACCTTCATTTGCTGATGGGGCAAAACTCAAAATTAGAAGAAATAGCTGTAACATGTACTAATAATCATAAAATGGAATGCACAAATTAAGAATCTAGGAAAATTGGAAATTGTCAAAAATGAAATTGAACACATAATCATTGATATCCTAGGCATTAGTGAGCAGAAATGGATTGGTATTAGCCATTTTGAATTTGACAATCACATGGTTTACTATGTTGGGAATCACAACATGAAGAGGAATGACATAACATTCATCATCAAAAAGAACAAATCAAGATCAGTCATGAAGTACAATACTGTCTGTGTTAGGTTAATATCCATACAACTACAATGAAGATCAGTTAATATAACTGTTATTCAAATTTATGCACCAACCACTAAAGCTAGTGATGATGAAATTGAAGAATTCTATCAATTTCTTCCATCAGAAACTTATGAAACATGCATTCAAGATGTATTGATAATTACTGGATATTGGAATGCAAGGGTTGAAAACAAAAGAAATGGTAATAAATTGGAAATATGGTCTTGATGATAGGAATGACGCTGGAAGACACATAATAGAATTTTGCAAGACCAGTGACATACTCATTGCAAATAACTTTTCTAAGCAACATACACATGGACCTTATCAGATGGAATACACACAAATCAAATTGATTACATCTGTGAAAATAGATGTGGAAAACTCCATATCGTCATCCAAAACAAAGCTAGGAGTAGTCTGCAGAACAGATCACCAATTGTTCATATGCAAGTTCAGGCTGAAGCTGAAGAAAGTTAAAACAAGTCCTTGAGAGCCAAAATGTGACCTTAAACATATCCCACCTGAATTTAGAGATGATGTCAAGAACAGAGTTGATGAAGTGGACACTAATGACTGAAGACCAGAAGAGTTGTGGGATGGCATCAAGCACAGCATACAGGAAAAAAGCAACAGTTCATTAAGAAGAAAAGAAAGAAAAGACTTAAAGTGGATGTCAAAAGAGACTCTGAAACATGCTCTCCTGTGTAGAGATACTAAAGCAAATGGAAGAAACAAATATGCAAAAGGGCTGAATAGAAAAATTAAAGGGAAGCTCAAGAAGACAAAGTCAAGTATTATAATGAAATGTGCAAACATCTGGAGTTAGAAAGCCAAAAGTAAAGAACACACTTAGCATTTCTAAAGCTGAGGGAACTGAAGAAAATATTCAAGCCTCAACTTGCAATATTGAAGGATTTTGTGGGCAAAACAGAAGCTCTGGCAGCATAATGGTTATAAATTGGATTACTAACCTCAAGGTCAGCAGTTCGAAACTACCAGCAGTTCCACTGGAGACAGATGAAGCTTTCTGCTCCTGTAAAGATTTACAGCCTCAGAAACCCTACTGAAGGCCTTGGCAAAGAACAAGACTCCTGGAATTGATGGAATACAGCAGAAATCTCACAACAAACTGATTTCGTACTGGAGGCACTCACTCATCCATGCCAAGGAATTTGGAAGACTTATGCTGCTCCCCGGAAACCCAATAAGGGTTGCTATGGGTTGGAACCGACTTGATGGCACTTAACAACAACAACAACAAAATGCAATGCAATATCATTCAACTTCTTTTAATCTAATGATTGCCTGAAATGCAGGGGCTACCTAGAATATTTAACTATGAATATTTAACTATGAACCAATCAGATTAATCTCTTAGGGAAATCTGAATGAGATGGTGAGAAACTACCTAACTAGATAAATCCACACGGGAGGAGGAAGGAAGAAGGGATAGAGAGAAAGAAAAGAGAGAGACTGACTGAGGTTGAGAGGAAGCAAAAAATTCAAAAGGATCCATAGGAGAACACAAAGAGTGAGTCATATGCGGAGCCCAGGAGGCAGCAGAAATGGTGATTAAAAAGAAGCAGGAAAATATAATAAATTTAAGGTAATTATATAGTAAATTTGAGATAATTGTTTGTTGTTGTCGTTGTTAAGTGCCGTCGAGTCGGTTACGACCCATAGAGACCTTGTATATGGTTTCCGAGGAGTCGCTGGTGAGCTTGAACCGCCACCTTTGTAGTCAAACAGACTTTGCGGTCCAGATTATTAACCCCAGTGCCACCCCAAGATTCCAATTTGAGAATGAGCCTCTGATGCTGTGAGGTAGAAAGAATGAGAGAGGATGGAAGTCACAAGTGTCATTTTGAATTGTGACTAGACTTTCATTTCTTGAACCATCCGCCTGCCTCCACAAAATGAAACTATACAACTCTCCCTGTTTCCATAGTACCTGAAGTGGTCAGGGTCAAATCTCCCTTATTCCCCTAAA
>NW_006408848.1:186760-190950 GCF_000296735.1 Chrysochloris asiatica
AGGATAAGCACTCCACCTCAAGGTTGGTTTGAACTGCAAAGTCAGCGGTTCAAACTCATAAGGTGTTCCACGGAAACACTATACAGAGTGGCTATGAGTCAGAACTGACTCGAAGGCACTAACAACAACAACAAATGTGATTTCTGGGACTGTGGCTGCCTTGGCAAGGTCAGACCAGATGAATTCGGGGACCCTATACAACCTGTGGGGCAGACATTCCCCACCCCTGCTTTATAGCATTTATGTGGATTGATCTGCCAATAGTCCAATGCTTATCCTACAGCACCACACCAGGAGTCCGTCCAATGTAATAGTCATCCATTCTTTGATGTATCCTGAGTGAATCTCTATTACTGTTGCCCTAAAAAGTTTCACATAGATTCATGTGGCCTTTATAAGACCAATCAAAAGCAAACCCACTGCTATCAGGTTGATTCCAGTAGAGTTGTTCCAAAGGATTTCCAAGGCTCTGACATCTTTCTTTTACAGTGCACCTGGTGGGTTTGAACCACAGACATTTTGATTAGCAACAGAATACTTTACCATGCTACTAGCGCTCCTCTTCATAAAACAGACAAAATGTCTTTTAAAGCATAATTTTAAAAATCCTTTACCTGATTTAGGAATACAGGTTTTATAAATTGTTTTAGAATAAAGTTCATATAACATTTTTTGATTAATTTTTGTACAAATTAGAGTGAGTTAATACAATCGGTTTGTAACCAGTTTATGTCTTCACTATAATTTTCCCATAATATAAAAATACTCTCATTTGTATGTGATTAAGGTTCTTTTCTAATAATTTAAATTCTCTAAATGACATTATGAATCAAATCTTTATCTCCATGATTTTAAGGTTACAAAAATATAAGATGAGGTTTACTAAATGAAATTTAATAATTATGCCTCTCCTATCTCATGCTGCCAATTCAGAATAATTAAACCGCTAGGATGTCATTTATGCCTAATCAATCTTCCCTTTTCTGGGATATATACCAGATAACATAAAGATTTATTACTTCACCTGATTATTACTTTTTTAATGTATTGTCTATGATTGCTTTATCTATTTATTTAACTCTTAACTGGGATTTGGGTGAAAGTTTATATAGAAAATTGGTTTTCAGTTCAACTGATTATAATCCCTACAATGTAACAGCACTCTTCATACTTCCTCTCTGTGATTCCCATCTTCATTCAACCTTCTTTCATATTTCTGCCTGCCATCTGAGCTTTAACCCTGGTTAAATGCTGCCCTTTTGAACCAATACAATTGATTATTCTAAGGACTGTATACCTCTCTGCTGTTATTGTTCACTTTTAGGCTTGTTCATTGTTTGGCTAAAAGTTGAGCTAATGGAGATAAGCTCATTTCCAGGCTTGAAGGAAATGATCAAAGGTTCACATTCTTGGGGTTTCCATTAGTCTCTACTATCAAACCAGTAAGCCTAGTCTTTCTTATGATTTTAAATTTTGTTCCACATTTTTATTCCACTCTATTGGGGAATTCCTATTGTGATCTCTTTTAGAGTGGTCAGCAGTGGTAGCTGGATACCATTCATTCTTTTGTTCTCAGAGTCATGGAGGTTGGGATTCACGTAACCCATTACTCATTTGGACTAATTGTTTCACTGTATCTTTGATTTTATTAATTTCTTGTTGCTTCAGATGTGCAGAGACTAATAGTTTCAAATTAGATGACCCCTTCAAGCTTTTAACATGCCATTCATTACTCACCAAAGTAGGACTTAGGGCATTATCTTTGTTATGTTTATTGACCACAGTATCTCCCAAGAATATGGCTATGTGTCCCCAGGACCAGCTACTCATTGCCTCAAGGTGTTTGGCTATGATTAAGAAGTCTTCATAACTTTGTTCCCTGTATGCGCTATTATTTTTATGGGTATATTTGCAACACATATAAATCATACGTACAAATATCCTCTGTAAAACCTACATACATATGTGGGTGGAGATACACTTGTAGATTATTGTTTAGCAATATCATTGCAAGATGTGTGTATGCTAGCAACTACTTTTGTTGTCTTTCATGCCTAGTGTGTTCTTTTGCCTGGGCCATTTTGTGGTGACCTCCCCTTATTGTATATTGCCTTTCATATCACTCCAGTTAATAAATGACTATCCTCTAGTTACACCACTCATCTGTCATTCCGTTGTACTGTGGTGGCTTGTATGTTGCTGTGATGCTGAAAGCTAGCTGGTATTTTAAATGCCAGCAGGTTTATCCATAGTGGGCAGCTTTCAGCAGAGCTTCCAGACTATGACAAAGAAGAAACAGATGTAGACCGCTTCTGAATGCTTAGCCTGAAACCCTTCTGAATAGCAGTCAAATATTATGCATCAGATTGAAAAATATCTAGAGATGTGGATGTAGTTAAGATCTTTGGGCCTACATTTGCAGATGGTGGCACAACTCAAAATAAGAAAAAATAACTGTAAACAACCATTAATAATCAAAATGTGGAACATAAAAAGTAAGAATTTAGGAAAACAGGACCTTGTCAATAGTGAAGTGGAATGCATAAAGATCTGTATCCTATATATTAATGGGCTGAAATGGACTTGTACTGGCCATACTGAATCAGAAAATGGTAATGGTTTTCTATGCCAGGAATGACAAACTGAAGAGGAATGGCACTGTATTTATCAACAAAAAGAATAGTTCAAGATGTCTTAAAGTACAATGTTGTCTATGATAGGATGAAATTTTATACGCCTGCAAGGAAAGCCAGTCAACACCATTATTATTCCAATGTATGCACCAATCACTAAGGCCAGTGCTGATGAAACTGAAGACTTCTACCAAATTCTTCAGTTACAAAATGATCTAGATATGAATCTAGGAAAATCAGAAATTGTCAAAAATAAAATGGAATGCATAAACATCAATATCCTAGGCATTAGAAAGCTGAAATGGACTAGTTTGGACAATTTGAATCTGGTAGTCACATGGATTACTATGCCAAGAATGACAAATTTAAGAGGAATGGTATCACATTTATCATCAAAAAGAACATATCAAGATCTGCCTTAAAGAATAATGCTGTCTGTGATAGGATACCATCCATACGCCTACAAGAAAGACAAGTTAATACCACTATTATTCAAATATATGCATCAAACACTAAAGTCAGTGATGAGGAAACTGAAGAATTATATCAACTTCTTCAGTCTGAAATGAAATTGATCAATCATGCAATCAAGATGTATTGAAAATTACTGGTGATTGGAATGCAAAGGCTGGAAACAAAGAGGAAGGTTCAGTAGTTGGAAAATATGACCTTGGTGGTAGAAACAATGCTGGAGCTTGCAATAGAGAATTTTGCAAAACCAATGATTTGTTCATTGCAAATGACTTGTTTAAACATCACAAAAGACAACTATGCACATGGACTACACCAGAGAGAATACACAAAAATCAAATTGATTACATCTGGAGAAAGAGCTAGTGGAAAATATCCATATCATCAGTCAAAACAAGGCCAGGGGCAAACTGTTGAACAGACCATCAGTTTTTCAAAAGCAACTTCATGTCAAAAATGAAGAAAATTAAAAAAAGTTAATAAGAGACAAAATATGACCTTGAACAAATCCCAAGTGAATTTAGAGATCATCTGAAGAACAGAATTGTTGCATGAGAAGACCAGAAGCGTTGTGGGATGACATCAAGAATATCATAGAGGAAGAAAGCAAAAAGTCATTAAAAAGATAGAAAAGAAGAAAAAAAATGAAAATAGATGTCAATAGAGTCTCTGAAACTTGCTCTCCAGGGCAGAGAAGATGCTAAAGCAAATGGAAGAAATGAGGAGGTAAAAGACCTAAACAGAAAATGTCAAAGGGCAGCTCATAAAAACAAAGTCAAATATTATAACAAAATGTGCAAATACCTGGAATTAGAAAACTAATAGGGAAGAACACATTCAGCATTTCTCAAGCTGAAGAAACTGAAGAAAAAAATTCAGCCTTGGCTTGAAATATTGAAGGATTCTATGGGGAAAATATTAAATGATGATGTTGTTGTTAGGTGCCATCGAGTCAATATCAACTCACAACAACCCAATATACAACAGAATGAAGCACTGTAGGTCTTGGACCAACCTAACAATTTTAAGTGGAAACTGTCTCTTTAAATTTTGAGGAGATCTGTGAGCATGTGTAGTAGAACCTCC
>NW_006408848.1:197793-214833 GCF_000296735.1 Chrysochloris asiatica
GTTGTATCGTCTGTATATTGCAGGCTGTTAATGAGTCTTCCTCAAATCCCAATGCCACATTTTTCTTCATAGAACCCAGCTTCTTGGATGATTTGCTCAGCATACAGGTTGAATAAGTATGGTGAAAGAAGACAACCCTGTCACACACCTTTCTTAATTTTAAACCATTTAGTGTTCCCATGTTCTGTTTGACCAACTGCCTCTTGATCCATGTATAGATTCCTCATGAGCACAGTTAAGTGTTCTGGAATACTGATACTTTGCAATGTTGTCCATAGCTTGTCATGATCCACACAATTGAAAGCCTTTGCATAGTCAATCAAGCACAGGTAAACCTCTTTCTGTTATTCTCTGCTTTCAGCCAAGATCCATTGGACATCAGCAATGATATCCCTCATTCCACAGCCTCTTCTGAATCTGGCTGGTGTTGGAAAAGAATATGAAAAGTTTCAGGACTAAACAAATCTGTGTTGGAGCAAGTGCAGCCAGAATACCCACATAGTTTGGACATGGTACCAGAAGGGAACAGTCTCTGGATAAGGACATTATGCTTAGTAAATGTTGGGTCAGCAAAAAAGAGGAAAACTCCACTGATATCAGTTGACATCATGACAGCAGCAATGGGCTTGAACATAGAAACAATTTTGAGGTTGGTGCAGACCAGGCACTGTTTTGCTTTGTTGTGCATAGGGTTGCTATGATATGGAACTGATCCAATGGCACATAATAATAAACAGTAATTTAATTCTGCATAATATCCTCCAGGTTCATCTGTATTATGAAGTGTTGCCAGATTCATTTTTTTCAACACTACATAGTATTTCCTTGTATGTACCATAGTTTGTTCTTCCATTAATTCATTTACAAACATTTAAGATGTTTCCATTTCTTTCCATTTATGAATAACACTACTATAAACATGAGTGAGCACTTATCTATTTGTGTTATAACTCTTATTTCTGTAGGATATATACCCAGAAGTGCAATTGTTGGGTCATTTGCTATGGCTACGAAACCCAATTTATTTTGAAGAAATCCCATAGAGTGAGATAACTTTCATCATGTGTTGTTGCTGTTGTTGTTAGGTACCATTGAGTTAGTACTGACTCAGAGTGACCCCATGTAAAACAGAACAAAACACTGCCCGGTCCTGGAGCAACCTCATGATCATTGCTACACCTGAGCCATTGCTGCCACTGTGCCAATCCATCTCATTGGGGGTCTTCCTCTTTTTCTCCGACTTCCCACTTTACCAAATATGATGTCCTTCTCCAGGACTGACTGGTCCCTCCTGACAATATGTCTGAGACTAAGTCTGGCACTCTGGCTTCCAGGGAGCATTCTGGTTGAACTTCTTCCAACACATACTGGTTTCTTCTTTTGTTAGTCCATGGTACTTTTAATATTCTCCTCCAACACCGTAATTCAAATACATCAATTCTTCTATGCTCTTATTATTCACTGTCCAACTTTCACATGCATTGAGGTTACTGAAAATACCAGGGCTTGGGTTAGGCAAACCTTAGTCCTCATATTGACATCTTCAACACTTTAAAGAGATCTTGTGCAGTAGATTTGCCATCATGTAGAACCATAATATAGTCTATGTGTCATGTTGTTCCTAGAAGCCAAATATGCTATTCCATCAATGCAAAGAGTGAATGAACACTGTTAGCTTTGCTAAAAATGTTTTCTTCTTAGTAAGATTTGTGCATATTAAGTATTTTATTTTTTTCTTTGTCTTTTACAAAATTGTTACTGAATTGTGTGAGCACTATAATTATGCTTCAACATTGACAGGTGTGATTGAATGCTAACTGAAGTAATTCTTTCAAGTTCCTTATAAGCACACAATACTTATTGAAAATTACTTGGCTTATCTGGTCAATACTCTGTAAATTAATTGAAAGAATTGATTCCTGGTGTTCATTTGGAAAAGGAAAATCAAGGCGACTTATGTGAAATCATTTTAGGGCCAAAGATCATATATTATTGGTGAAAACAGTACGGTAGTATGCAGTGAACACTGAACCCCGAAGACCTCAACCTTTGTTTCCCTTTTCTCCCAAAACTTTTGGTCTCTCTAAACATTTATTTTATCTCCAGTCTGCATTTGAAAGTACTTCACTCTAATCTTCTTTTCATTAACCCAATTTCTGAGTTTCCGTGTCCTTTGGCCTACCGTCCTACAAGACCTGGCCTTAGCTAAATTCTTCTGAATTCACCTGTTCTCTTATTGGAACATTAAGCACCACTGAGAAAACTATTATTAAGATATGTGCCACTATACAAGTATTGTCTTCAACCTTGGTTTGGTAAATTTTTTCCAAGTTTTGTCATTTGTCACTTTTACACTTAAATAAAATCAAGATTTGGTTGTTCTTCTTGAGTCCCCTAACTTAGACCCTACCTCTTTCAACATAGAAAGCTATCCCTTTCACACACACATGCAAATTAGAAACAATTAGGTGTGTAATTCCTCAAAATTTTCAACATACCTCCTTCAGTGTACCTACATATGAACCAGGATGATCTTCTGTAGGTAAAGTCTTACAAGCTCAGGTGTATAAATGTGCTATCAACTCTGTCAGGGAAAATTGACTATAGAAAAGAGATATTGGAGTGTTCCAGAGCAAGATGAACATTCTTCTGGGATAAATATTCATCTTTTAATAGCACAGATTCTTTGTTCAGAATTCAAGCTCAGATCTAGTTGCCATTCTTACCAATTCCAAATTGTTGGGATTATCAGAAAGAGTTTTAGTTTCTATAAAATTGGTGAATAACTTTAATGGGACCAACCCTTCTCAGCTATTCATACTGAGATCAGGTTCTGGAGCAATAATAACAAGTTCACACAAGTTAACTATATAGATAACTATATCTAGCCTATGTTGATATCTATGTATGCAGAGAGAGAGAGATTAATGATTCTCAATTCAATTAAATTGGATGCAATTTCTTTTCTTTTAATTTGGTCACTGAAATTTTCTGCAAAAACAATGTCTCACTCCAAATTATAAGAAAAATTTATGACAAATATTTTCTTTGACCTAAGCAAAGGTAAATACTAGTTTTGCTTGTAGTAATTTTTTCATTTAATATGGATTTAAAAAGGGGGACAAGATTGAAACAAAATTACTTTGGTATTACTGTTAATACAAAATAAGAACCAATTCTATAGCAACTTAATAGGAGGGAAAGCTAAGATATATCTTTTTATAAAATTATAAAACTTTAACTTTTAATTCATTGGTTTAAATTGCTCACTAATATTTCAATTATTACCTTTTACCTTTAAGTCATTGGTTTAAATTGCTCAATTAGATGTTAATTATAAGCAAGTTAAATCAAAAAATTAAAGGTAAATTTATAGATTTAAATGTCTATATAAAGGAATGTTTAGCTTTCCTTTCTTCCTATAATAAATTATACCTGTGACAAGCACTTGTGACCCATAATATTCTCCTGAAACTTTTTGTTAGAATGTGAAGCTAGAAAAGTTTGCATAAATGGTTAAGCACTTGGGTACGAATTCAAAGTTTGGCAATTCAAACTTACCCAGAGGTATCTTGGAGAAAAACCTGGGGATCTATTTCTAAAAGGTCAAATAGATAGATACAAAGGATCTTAAAATAGATTCAAAGGAAAATTTGAACACTGACTAAATATCTGATATCAAATATACCATTTTTATATAACTTACTAGCAGTTATAGTAAAAATGACCATGACATCATCATTGGTATGTATGTTGTTGTTGTTAGGTGCCATCAAGTTGGTACTGAATCATAACGACTCTATGTACAACAGAACAAAACACTGCCCAGTCCTGGGCCAATCTCACAGTTGTTGCCATGCTTAAGCCCATTGATGTTGCAACTTTGCCAGTCCATCTCTCTGGAGTCTTCCTTTTTTTCTCTGACCCTCCACGTTACCAAACATGATACCCTTCTCCAGGGACTGGTCCCGCCTAACATTTGTATACTATGTTATATATCATATTTGAAGAAAATCAATAATATATGTTACCTAGAACTCTGTATATGTCATCATTTCTTAAAAAACTGACTATAATTATTCTTAGTATGTAGACGAGAAAACTGAGATTAGAGCAATTAAATAGCAGGATAGTTGTTGTTTTTGTTATTGTTAGGTGCCTCTGTGTTAGTTCTGACTTATAGTGAACCTATGCACAACACACAAAATATTGCACAGTCCTGTACCAACCTCACGGTCACTATATGATTGAATCTATTGTTGCTGCCATTGCGTCAATCCATCTTGGTAGAGCTCTAGCTTTTCACTGATCCTCCACTTTACCAAGCATGATGTCCTTCTCCAAGGTCTGATCCTTCCTGGTAATATGTCCAAGGTGCAAGAAACAAAGTCTCACCATCCTGGCTTTTAAGGAGCACTCTGACTGTTCTCAGACAGCTTTGTATTTTTGGCAGTCTTCCTTATTCATTGTTCAACTTTCACAGGTGAAAGTCAGCTGCACCTTAGTCTTCAAACTGACATCTGTGCTCTTGAACACTTTAAAGGGCCTTGTGCAACACATTTGCCTAATGCAATGATGCATCATTTGATTTCTTGACTTCCATGAGTATTGATGGTTGATCTGAGCAAGGTGAAGTCATTGACAACTTCAATCTCTTCTCTATTTATCATTATGTTATTTACTGGTCTAATGGTGAGGATTTTTGTTTTCTTTACACGGAGGTCTTTGATTTTTATCAGTAAGCATTTCAAGTCCTCTTTGCTTTATGTAAACAAGGTTGTATCATCTGCATATCACAGATTGTTAATGAGTCTTCTTTCAATTCTGATCCATGTTTATATATTCTTCATATAAGACAAAATATCAGATTATTTGTTCAGCATACAGCTTGAATAAATATAGTGAAAGGACACAACCATGGTGCACATGTTTCCAGGTTTTAAACCATGCAGTATCCTTTTGTTCTGTTTGAGTGACTGCCTCTTGGTGTATGTACAGTTTCCTTATGAGCACAATTAAGTGTTCTGTATATCCATTCTTCACAATGATATTCACAGATTCTCATGAACCACATACTTAAATGCATAGCCAATAAAGCACAGGAAACATCTTTCTGGTATTCTCTTTCAGCCATCAACAATGATATCCCTTATTTCATATCCTCTTGTGAATATGGCTTGAAATTCTGGTAGCTCCCTGTGGACGTACTGCATTTAAAAAAAAAAAAAACAACAACATTTTTTTAAATTGTCTACAGAAAGATTTTACTTACATATAACATTGTTCCATGATTTGTGCTTTCCTTTGGGTTTTACTTGACTTTTGGAATGGGCACAAATATGAATCTTTTCCAATCAGTTGGCCTGGTAGCTGTCTTCCAAATTTCTTGTCAAGGATGAGTAAATTACTCTAGTGCTGCATCACTTCGTTGAAAGATTTCAGTTGGTATTCCATAAAGTCCCAGAGCCTTGTTCTTTGATAATGCCTTCAGTACATCGTGGACTTCTTTCTTTAGTACCATTGGTTCTTGATCATATCCTCCTACCTTCTGAAATTGTTGAAAATCTACCATTTCTTTTTGTACTGTGACTCTATTTATTTTTCCCATCTTCTTTTTGATGCTTTCTGTATCATTCACTATTTTGCCCATAGAATCCTAAAATATTGCAAGTCAAGGCTTGAATTTTTTCCTTCAGTTCTTATAGTTTGAGAAATTCTGAGCGTGTTCTTCACTTTTGGTTTTGTTACTCTGGGTCTCAATAAAATTCTGTATAAAACTTGACTTTGTCTTATTAAGATGTCTTTTGAGATGTTCTGTTCAGCTTTTACATCTTTGTTTCTTCCAGTTGCTTTAGCTTCTCTATACTCAAGAGCAAGTTTCAGAGTCTCTCTGACATCCATTTTGGTCTTTCTGGCATACTGTCAGTAAGCTAGTAGTCATTAGCAAATACAAGGGTAAGTCAAGAAGTATCACTACAAAGAAATAGAAAACCTTATTAAACAAAAATATCAAAATGTGGAGCTGTTACTTGTTGACATACCCTTCTGATGGTGGTATTTCTATTTCTCTAACACTTACCTGAAGGAGCTCCGGTAGCATAGTGGTTATGAATCAGGCTGTTAAACTCAAAGTCAGCTGTTCGAAACTACTAGAAGTTACCCTATACAGGGTCACTATGAGTCGGAACCGACTCCATGGCACATAAAAATCACCACCAACACTTACCTGAAGAACTCTGTCCTCTTTGATTTGTTGTTGTTGTTGTTGTTAAGTGCTGTCAAGTCAGTTCTGACTCATAGTGGCCCTGTAGGGTCTCCAAGGAGTGACTGATGGGTTTAAGTCACCAACCTTGCTGCTCAAACTGATTTTGCAGTCCAGTCCATTATCCTGCAAAATTCTGCCCTCCTTGGTTTACACCATAAGAAAACAACAATTTGCCTTCCTCCAGGGACTCAAATCATGCTTGTTTTAAATATTATTTGAGTTCAGGGAACCAGAAGACATTTGAAGGGGCAAGACCAGGGCTATTGGGCAGATGGGATAAGGTTTTTCAATTAAATTTCCACAGGGCAGCCCTTGCTACTTTCACAGAATGAGCCTGTGCATTGCCATAATGAAAACATATTCCTTGGTACTACTTTCCTGGCTTTTGACTGAACATTTTTTGTTTGGTATAAACCTGTGGCATATATGAACTGGAACACTAGTAACAATATACTTTTTTGCCTTACTCTTGTATATTATTGAGTCAAGTTTTAATCTATGATAATTTGACCCAAAGTGTCAGTTTTTAACTCTGACACTTGAACTCATATTACAGGTACTTTACCTTCAAAAAGTTTATGGGAAAATTCGATCACAATTTAATTCCATTTTTCCAGGAAGTTTCAGAAATCCTCTCATATCATTTAACCTTGATAGTCAACATATGAAGTAGCCATTACTAATCGTTTTTCAAATTAAAATTGAGAGGTCAAAGGAGGTTGAATAACTTGCCCAAAATTACTTAGCTGGAAATCAGCAGTTTGCTTTCTGATTGATCCATATTCAAACTTTTCTGAAAAATGCTTTTTAAAAGCATGGCATATGTCCTCAGAGGTACAAAGAGTTCTTCATTTTTTCTGTTACAGTTTCAATAAATAATATTAATAACACTTAAAATATTTGTTGTAAAATTAACAGCTTTGTTGTGAGATAAATTGTGTACCAAACTCTGACAGTTAGTGATAATGGATTGAAAAACAGAACTGACCATTTGTGTTCTGTCCTCTCCATTTGACTTTATTAATACACCAATTTTTTTCTTCCTTTATTTTAACTTCTAATTTTATAAACTTTCTACAGATGTGATACAAATTTCTGTAGAAAATGAACATTGTCCTAAGCATACTTTATAGATAATCATATTAAGTGATATATAGATCATACTTTTTTTAGTAATTGACCTCTCTGAAAGAATAAGTTGTTATGGTTACCATAGAGAGAGAATGGAATGAAAAAATCAGATCACTTTTAAGCAAAGTGTGGCAGGTTTTCCTTTTGAGTACTTATGTTAATAATATCCTGACTGATTTATCCCATAATTATTGCAAAAAAATAAAGAGCACTGGTGTGATGCTGTAGGATAAGCACTGGACTGGTAACTACAAGATTGGCAGTTCAAATCCACCAGCTGCTCTTGGAAACCCTGTACAGGGTTGTTATGAGTTGGAATCGTTTTATGGCCCATAACAACAATACTATACATGAGCATGCAGAGTGTTATGTATTAACTCTTTAGTCTCTGGACTACCCCAGGATACATATGGAACTTTTGTGGGCATACTTTTAATAAGAGTAATCAATATACACTAACTGTGCAAATGATGGATAAAGAAGAGGGAGTCTAAAAACCTCAAGATAATTTTTTCCTTTGTTCCAGAGATGTTTGTCTAGTTAAGATTCTGCTGAAAACTGGTTGCTGTTGTTAAGTGCCATCATGTTGGTCCCAACTCAGAGACCCTGTATAGGGTTTCCAAACTTGAACCGTCTACTTTGCAGTTTCAAATGGTTTTACAGTATGGCGCATTAACCCACAGCATCACACCAGGACTACCGCTGAAAGCTGGTTGTTGTTGTTAAGTGCCGTCGAGTCTATTTCGACCCATAACAACCCTGTATAGCATTTCCATAGAGCAGCTGGTGAGCTTGAACCACCAACCTTGCAGTTCAAAGGACTTTGTAGTCTGACACATTAGCCCACAGTCTACACCAGAACTCCTGAAGGCTGGTTGTTGTTATTGTTAAGTACTGTCGAGTCGATTCCGAGCCATAGCGATCCTGAACAAGGTTTCCAAGGCTGTAAATCTTTACAGGAGCAGAAAGCCTCATCTTTCTCCCATGGAGCAGCTGGTAGTTTTGAACTGCTGACCTTGAGGGTTCACAGTCTTCATAACCACTATGCTCTACCAGAGCTCCTTCCTAAAGGCTGATGTTGTTGTTGTTGTTAAGTGCCTTCGAGTCGGTTCCGACCCATAGCGACCCTGTACAGGGTTTCCGAGGGTGTAAATCCTTACGGGAGTAGAAAGCCTCATCTTTCTCCCGCGGAGCGACTGGTAGTTTCGAACCGCTGACCTTGTGGTTCGCAGCCCGATTCGTAACCACTACGCTACCAGAGCTCCTTTAAAGGCTGATAGTCATGTGCAAATCCAGAGGCATGGGTGTTAGTTATGCAAACAAAATGCCCTCAGAATATGCAAATAAAATGCTCTCAGAATATGTGATATATTTACTTAGGACAATGAACACTTGCAGATAGGATCAATAAAAGATTTTGACCTATCTATTTTGTTGTTGTTGTTGTTTAATTTCAAAGGTTTAGTGAAGACACAAGGAGCAGACAAATACCAAAAAATATTGCTTATTTATCTTTGTACTAGGATATGCTTTTATGTCATCCCACAACTCATCTGGTCTGTTTTTCATTATTATTTTATGAATTAAATCTTTTCTTGAGATGGTTGTAGATTCAAATGAGATATAGTCAAGATCCACCACTCATCTGTCAGTTTATGTCACTACAATGGCTTCTGAGTTGCTGTGGTGCTGGAAGATATGTCACCAGTATGTTAAATACCAACAGGGCCTCCCGTGGTGGGCAGGTTTTAGCAGAGTTTCCAGACTAAGATTAAGAAGGAGGAAAAACAGACTACTTCTGAATGTTTAGCCATTGAAAACCTTATGACTGTCAGTGGAACATTGACAGATATGGGGCTGGAAGATGAAAAGATTATGAATAGCACAACAACACTGTCAGAAATATTGTCTGAAGATCATCACCTCAGGTTGGAAGACACTGGAAATACAACTGGTGAAGGGTTGTCTCCTCAAATTAGAGTTGACTAAGATGACACAAATGGAGTAATGCTTTGGGGACTTTCACTTGATGATGGGGGCACAAATCAAAATGAGGAGAAACAACTGAAAGCATCCATTAATAATTACATATGAAGTATGAATCTAGGAATATTGAAAGTTGTCAAAAATGAAATGGAATGCATAAAGAATGATACCCTAGACATTTGTGAGCTGAAATAGACTGCTATTAACCATTTTGAATCTGAAAATCATGTGGCTACTATGCTGGGAATGACAAATTCAAGAAGAATGACATAGGATTCATCATCAGAAAGAACATTTCAAGATCTATTCTGAAATATAATGCTGTCTGTGATAGAATAATATCCGTACATCTATAAGTAAAACCAATTAATACCTCTATTATTCAAATCCACCACTCATTTGTTCAGTTTGTTGTACTGTGGTGGATTGCATTTTACTGTGATGCTAAAAGTTATGCTATTGGTATTTTAAATACCAGAAGAGTAAACCATGGTGCATAGGTTTCAGCTGAGCTTCCAGACAAAGACAGACTAGGAAGAATGAGAAGAAGAAAACATCCGAATGGTTAGCAACTAAATACCTTATGAATAGCAGTAGAATAATGTTAAATATAGTGTCAGAAGATATGCCCTTCAGGTTGAAAGTCACCCAAAATATGATAGGGTAGAGTTGCCTCCTCAAAGTACAGTTGGTTTTAATGATATGGATGGAGTTAAGCCTTTGGAACCTTCATTTGCTGATGTGGCACAATAAAAATTAGAATAAATAGCTGCAAACCATTAATAATAGGAAACTAATATGTGTGAAGTGTGAATCTAGGAAAATTGGAAGTTGCAAAGAATAAACTGGAACACATAAATTTATACCCTAGCCACTAGTGGGGTAAAATAAGGAGCTCTGGTAGTGTAGTGGTTACGAATCAGGCTGCGAACTGCAAGGTCAGCAGTTAGAAACTACCAGCCGCTCCATGGGAGAAAGATGAGGCTTTCTGCTCCCATAAGATTTTTAGCCTCGGAAACCCTGTACAGAGTCGCTATGGGTCAGAACTGACTCCCTGGAACATAACAACAACAACAATTGAGGTAAAATGGACTGGTATTGGCCATTTTGTATCAAACAATCAATTATATGGTTTACTATGCCAGGAAAGACAAGTTGCATCAAAAAGAACATTTCAAGATCTATCTTAAAATACAATGTGATAGACTAATATCTATATGCCTCTAAGGAAAACCAGTTAACACAATTAGTCAAATCAACACTAAAGCTAGTGATGGTGAATTTGAAGAATTCTACAAATTCAAAGACATGGAGTTAAAAACTCAAAAGGGAAGAACACGTTGAGCATTTATCCAGCTAAGAACTGAAGATAAAATTCAAGACTTGAATTGAAAAATTGCAAGATTCTATGAGCAAAATAGTGAATGATACAGAAAGCATCAAAAGAAGAAGGAAGGAATACAGGGTCACTGTACCAAAAGAAATGGTCAATGTTCAGACATTTCAAGAGATAGCATATGATCAAGAACCAATGATACTGTAGAAAGAAGTCCAAGATACACTAAAGGCATTTGCAAAAAACAAACAAGATTCCAGGAATTAAAGGAATACAAATTGAAATATTTCAACAAACTGCTGAAGCACAGGAGACGATTGCTCATCTATGCCAAGAAATTTAGAAGACAGCTACCCAACCAACCAACTTGAAGAGGTCCATTTTTATGCTCATTCCAAAGAAAGACGACCCCATGGACTGTGAATATCAATGAACAATATCAATAGAATCACATGCAAGTAAAATTTTGCTGAAAATATTTTTTAAGTGGCAGCAAGAGTACATCGACAGAGCACTGCCAGAAATTCAAGCCAGATTCAGAAGAGGGCATAGAACTTAAGAATTTCATTGCAGATGTCAGATGTAATTTGGTTGAAAGCAGAGAATACAAGAAAGATAATATGAAAAAGCTTTTGATGGTCTAGATCATAATGAACAATATTGGATAGATAACACTGCAAAGAATGGGTGTTCTAGAACACTTCATTGTGCTCATGAAAAGCCTTTACACAGACTAACTAAGAGGCAGCAATCATTTGAACAGAACAAGGGGGTGCTGAATGGTTTAAAATCCATAAAATTGTGATCCAGGATTGTACTTTTTGGCCATACTTATCCAATCTGTATGCTGAGTAAATAATCCAAGACTCTGGAATATATGAAGTAGAACATAGCTTCAGGATTAAGGAAGACTCAGTAACAATCTGTGATACGCAGATTATACAACCTTGCCAGCTAAAAGCAAAGATTGAAGTTGTGAAAGACTTCATTTTGCTTGGGTCCAAAATCAACACTCATGAAAGCAGCAATCAAGGAATCAAATGATGTATTGCATTAGGCAAATCTGCAAGAAATATCTTTATAGTGTTCAAGAGCAAAGATACCAAATTGAGGACTAAGATGGGTCTGACTCAACCCATTTTATTTTCAAAAGCCTCATATGTATGTTAAAGCAAGACAGTGAATAAGGAAGACCTTAAAACAACTGATGCATTTGAGTTGGTGTTGGAGAAGAATACTAAAAGTATCATGGACTGCTAAAACAACAAACAAATCAGTGTTGGAAAAACAGCCAGAATGTTCTTTAGAAGTAAGGATGGTGTGATTCAAACGCTCATATTTTGGACATGTTGTAAGAAAGGACCAGTCCCTGGAGAAGGACATCATGCATGGTAAATTGGAGGGTCAGCAAAAAAAAGGAAGACCCCAAAAAAAGGTGGATTGGTGCAGTGGCAGCAGCAATGGGCAGAAGCTTAACAATTGTGAGGATAGTTCAGGACCCGGCAGTGTTTCTTTCTATTGTGGATAGGGTTGTTATGAGTCAGAATTGAATCGATGGCACACCTTAATCCTCAAAGTGACATCTCCGCTCTTTAACACTAAAGAGGTCTTTGCAGCAGAATTGCATAGTACAATACATCTTTTGAATTCTTGACTGCTGTTTCCATGAGTGTTGATTGTGGATCTAAGCAAAATGAAATCTTTGACAACTTCATTCTTTTTTCCATTTGTTGTTGCTGTTAAAAGCCATTGAGTCAGTTCTGACCCAGCAACCCTGCATAGAGTCTCTATTTATCATGATATTATTTATTGATCCAGTTGTAAGGATTTTTGTTTTCATTACCTTGAGGTGCAATTCATACTGAAGGCTCCAGTGTTTGATATTCATCAATAAGTATTTCAAGTCCTCTTTGCTTCCAATAATCAAGGTAGCGTCATCTGCATATTTAAAGTTGCTAATGAGCTTCCTCCAATTCTGACGCCACATTCTTCCTCATATAATCCAGGTTCTTGGATTATTTGCTCAGCATACAAATTGAATAAATAACACCCTTGATGCACACTTTTCTTGATTTTAAAGCATTCAGTATTCTTTTATTCTGTTTAAGCGAAAGCATCTTGGTCTATATGCAGTTTCCTCATGAACACAATGAAGTGTTCCGGACTACCCATTCTTCACAATATTAATCCATCCTTTGTTATGATCTCCACAATTGAATGCATTTACATAGTCAATAAAGCAAAAGTAAGCATCTATCTGGTATTCTCTTCTTTAAGCCAAGATTAATTTGACATCATCAATGATATCCCTAGTTCCATGTCCTCTTCTGAATATGACTTGGATTTTTGATAGCTCCCTGTTTATATAAAATGTTTTTTTCATTATTTTTAGAAAAATTTTAATTGTATGGGCTATTAATGATATTATTTGATGATGTCTGTATTTCATTGGCTCATCTTCTCTGGAATGGGCACATATATAGATCTTTTCCCACCTGTTCCTCAGATAGCTGTCCTCCAAATTTCTTCACATAGATGAGTGAGCCCCTCCAGTCCTGCATCAGTTTGTTGCAATATTTCAATTTGTATTCCATCAGTTCATGGAGACTTATTTATCATCAGTGCCTTCAGTGCAACTTTGACTTCTTCCTTCAATACTAACAATGCTTGATCATATGTTACCTCTTGAAATGGTCAAATATTAACCAAAATTCTTTGGTACTGTGACCCTATGTTTCCCTTCCATCTTCTTTTGATGCTTCATTCAATGTTTTGCCCATAAAATTCTTCAATATTGCAAACCAAGGTTTGACTTTTTTTCCTCAGTTCTCTTAGTTTAAGAAATGCTGAACATGTTCTTCCTTTTTGGTTTTCTAATTCCAAGTGTTTGCACATTTTCATTATAATACTACATTCTGTGTTCTTCAGCTGCTGTTTGAAATTTGCTGTTCAGTTCTTTTACTTCCTGATTTCTTCTAGTCACTTTACCTTCTCTAAGCTCAATAGCAAGTTTCAGAATCTCTTCTGAAATCCATTTTGGTCTTTTCTTTCTTACCTGTATTTGTAATGACCTTTGCTTTCTTCATGCTTTATGTTCTTGCTGTCATTCCACAACTCTTCTAGTCTTGGATCATTATTGTCTAATGCATAAAATCTGTTTTTTGACATGGTCTCTAAATTCAGGTGGGCTATATTCAAAGTCATATTTTGTCTTTCATGATCTTGTTTTAACTTTCTTGAAGTTCCATATAAGCAATCAATATTCTGCTGCACAGTTGGTCTCTGGTCTTGTTTTGGCTGATGATATTGAGCTTCTCCATTCTTTCTTCCCACAGATGTAGTCATTTTCATTTCTATGTATTCCATCTGGTGAGGTTCACATGGATAATGGCTTATTATATTGTTGAAAAAAACATGTTTGCAATGAAGAAGTCATTGATCTTGCAACAGTCTGCTTGTGATTTCTGCCATGCTTTCTATTATCAAGGCTATATTTCCCAGCTAAGGATCCTTCCTCTTTGACTGTAACTTTTGCATTCCAATCAATGCATCTTGATTGCATGTTTGATCAATTGCAGATTGATGAAGTTGATAGAATTCTTCAGTTTCATCATCACTGACTTAGTGGTTAGTAAGTAAAATGGAATAATAATAGTATTAACAGATCTTCCTTGTTGTAAAGTGCCATCGAGTCAGTCCCGACCCATAGCGACCCTATATAGTGTTTCTGAGAAGCAGCTGGTGAGCTTGAACTGACAACCTGGATTTGCAGTCTGGCATATTAACGCACAGCGCCACACCAGGACTCCATGATCTTCCTTGTAGGAGTATGGGTATTATCCTATCACAGACAATGTTGTACTTCAAGACAAATCTTGATATGTTCTTTTTGATAGTGAATGGGATGTCATTCCTCTTCAATTTGTCATTCTAGGCATAGTCAACCTTGTGATTGTCAGATTTGAGAAGACCAATACCAGCCCATTTCAGCTAGTATATCATTGTTTATGTATTCCATTTCATTTTTGTGTTGCTGTGCGTTAATGTGCTGGACTACAAAGTTGGTTTGAACTACTAGGTCAGCGGTTCAAGCTCACTAGGCACACTTTGGAAACTCTATGTTTTTGTTACAATGTGCGGTGGAGTCGATTCCGACTCATAGCGACCCTGCACAGGGTTTCTGAGGCTGTGCATCTTTATGGGAGCAGAAAGCCTCATCTTTCTCCTGCGGAATACCTGGTAGTTTCGAACCGCTGACCTTAAGGTTCGCAGCCCGATTCGTAACCACTACACTAGAGGGTCGTTATAGGTCAGAGCTGATTTGATGGTACTTAACAACAACAACAGCAACATGAGTATGAGCAATCGATGGTCTGCTCCACAGTCTGCCCTTGGCCTTGTTTTGACTGATTATATGGAGCTCTTCTGCCATCTCTTTCTACAAATGTAGTCAATTTGATTTCTGTGTATTCCATCTGGTGAGGTCCATGTATATAGTTATCTTTTATGTTGTTTACAAAAGTATTTGCAATAAACAAGTCATTGGTCTTGCAAAACTATACCATGTGCTCTTCAGTATTGTTTCTATTACCAAGGTGATATTTTCCAGTTGCTGAACCCTTCTATTTTTTCCCAACTTTTGCGTTACAATCACCTTTATTTATCAATACATATTGATTGCGTATTTTTTGAATATAGGACTGAAGAAGTTGTCAGAAATTTTTATTTTCATCATCGCTGTGTTTAGTGGTTGGTGCATATATTTGAATAATCGTTGTATGAACTGATCTACAAGAAGTAGGTGTATGACTATTATCCTATCACAAGCAGTGTTGTACTTCAACATAGATCTTGATATGTTCTTTTAGATGATGAATGTGACACTGTTCTTCTTAAATTTGTCATTTCAGGCATAATAAACGGTGTTATTGTCAGATTCAAAATGGCCAATACCAAATTTCAGCTCACTATTGAAATAGATAGTATATATATATACACACACACAAAAGTGCATAGGATATCAGTGTTTATGCATTCCATTTCATTTTGACAACTTCCAATTTTCCTAGATTCATACTTTGTACATTCCATGTTCTGATTACTAATGAATGTTTACAGTTGTTTCTCCTGATTTTGAGTTGTGCCCCATCAACAAATGAAGGTCCCGAGGACTCTACTCCATTCTCATCATCACAGCCAACTCTATTTTGAGGAGGCAACTCTTCCCCAGTTGTATTTTGAGTGTCTTCCAACCTGAGGGGCTCTTTTTCTGGCACTATATCTGACAATATTCTGATGATCTTTATCATGCTTCAATATTCAATATTCTTGTGCTATTTGACAGTTTTCCACTGCTATTCATAAGGTTTTCAGTGAATAAATACTTGGAAGTAGTCAATTTCTCCTTCTTCCTAGTCTGTCTTAGTCTGGAATCTCACCTGAAACCTGTCCACCATGAATAATAAGATTTTTTAATGAACAATGAAAAGAACAATCAGTGGTAATGTGGGTAATATTCATGTTTGGTAATGAATTTTCAAAACTCCACTTACATGGACCTTATTTTTTCAAAACTATGTGTTTAAAAAATACAATAAGGAAAAATAGGTTTAGAGAATACATTAATCAATCTTTCTGTATTTTATACCACAGTTATTATTTTTTTTTCCAATTTCTATTGTCTCAGAAGACTCTATAGGAAGAATTTTTCTTGTCTCTTTAAGTTTCAGATAGTCTCAGCTATTCCTTTGTTCACATCTACAGCATAACTCTGGGGTCACATGACTATATCTCTTTGTATATATTTTTTCTCTTTTATGAGGATACAACTCAAATCGGAAGCCACCCTAGGAGTCCTGGTGTGGTACTGTGGGATAAAGCACTGGGCAACAAGGTCAGTCCTCAGAAACGCTACACAGGGTTGCTATGAGTCAGAACCAACTCAATGGCACTTACCAAAAACAACTACTCCAGTATGATCTCATGCTAATTTCTTATATTTTAAAAGTTTTTATTGTGAATTGAGAGATTGTTTACATGGGAGAATATTGGTTTTATGCCATTGTTTCACTGCAATGATTTCAATCTCCTCCGTGCATCATAACTCAACAGTATTTGCTTCTACTCCCTCTGTTTGGTTTTTATTTTGGGGGGGAAGATGTACACAAAAACACTCAGGAATATATAATAATTTAAACAACCAAAGCATATATTCTTCAAGCCTACCTCCTGGCCACCAGCACTTAATTTTTTTCTCTTTCCATGAGTCTAGAGTTCTCAGCTGCTCCCTCTCTCCATGTCCTCATCTCTGCCTCCATCTCTG
>NW_006408848.1:215548-257041 GCF_000296735.1 Chrysochloris asiatica
CACACTTTGTACCAACCAGCCCTTCCTCTTCTCTCTCTCTCCAGGTCAACAGGAGTCTATGGAATGTGGTTGAACTCAGCACATTTCTTCTTTGTTGCCTTTCCCCCTCTTCCACTCACCAGTAGGCCAATGTTGTCAACAGCAAGCTTACATGCTTGCTTATGTGTTCCCTTTGAGTTTCATTCTTGCAGGGAGGTTTGTCCTGAAGGGATTTGATTGCTTACCTTGATGGCTCCCCAGTGAACAACTTGCTTGCTCTTGTAGTAGCCGATCGGACAACAATTTTTGTTTTGGAATTTTCCTGCTGATCTTTCTTTCAAGAAGTATCTTGTGTTGCTCTAGCAGTTCCAGACTGGTCTACTTATCCTTTCCAGTGGGAATGTCCCACCTTAGAAGGTTCTGGATGGGGCTCAGGATTCCACCCAAGGTCTCATACACTGCAAAGGCTCTGCAAGAAGCCTATGTCACTGGGAAAGTTCTAGAACCCCTTTTGGGTATTCCAATCATGACAGGCTTACAAACTTTCTATAATCATGTTTCCCGATATTCCTTTCTATCCGACTCAAGTGTCTATTTTACAATAGTAGGCAAGGGAAACCAATATTCATAAGACAATTAAGCATCTTAACATTATTTCCCCTCTTCAGACTGCTTTGATCCCTATATCACATAACCCTGTTGTTCCAAGATTTACCATACTATTTATTTCTGTCTCATTTGTAGCTAGTTCTTTTAAAACACAGTAAAAACAAAGAACAAGAGAAGCAGAACTGTAACATCCATTGCATATACCTTTATTCATCCTTTCTCTCCTTATCTAATTACTTCATCATGAAGCCCTACCTTGGTTTTGGAAACTTGCATTGGTTTCCTTTTTCCTTATCTTTTGCCTAGATGTCACTTTGCACTCAGAAGGGATATTACTTAGGATTCAGTAGAAAGAATGTTTAGATTATTTTGTTTTGAGGGAAATAAACAATCCAATTTGGAGCAATATTATACAGGGATTTTACTTTCTAAGTATCATCAACATGAAACATATAATAGGAAGATGTTTGAAATTGTATCTATTCAAATGTACTCTTTTTTTTTTTTTTTAACACAGCTAGTTTGCAAACAGGTTAATCAAATTCTGTGTTTTAAAGAGTTGTCTATATATCCATATCCATATACATACATAGAAGCATAGGCAAATTGCAGTTAGGGTTGACTAGCTTGTTTTAGATGAACCCAATCACAAGGAACAACTAGAAATCCTGAGTTAAATGAAAATTAACTCTTTGAAGACCCCAGAGAATTATCAAGGCAATGAAGAGTTGAAAGTCAGGATCCAGGAGTGAAGGCAAATATAGAATAATTAACGCAATATTTGATATCTATTTCCTGTAAAACGATTTGTAAATGTACAGAGACAGCTGAGAGACTGGAAAGCCTAGAAAACCATGGCAACAATTAACAGATGAATAGAGATTAGGACATTTAGTAACGATTTATAGTTTCATAAACTTGAGACAAAAATAGTAGTTCAAGGTCTGCTAAAGAAGAGAGTCACTGGTGAAGACCTAGACTATTAGTTGGAATCCCTGAATAGCTAGATGGTAGGATTATGACTTAGTGGAAATATATCAGTCCGTTCAAATCCTTAAGCACCTTCATAGTACTTAATATAATATTGGATTAGAAGTCCTGGTTGCTATGGGTTGAAACCAACTCGATGGCACTTAACGACAATAATAAACCATTACCTTAATTATCTGTTGTTAGGTGCCATTGTTGTTGTTGTTGTTAAGTGCCATCGAGTCGGTTCCGACCCATTGCAACCCTATACAGGGTTTCCTAGGTGCCAGTGAGTTGGTAACAAATCATTGTGACCATATACACAAAACACTGCATGATCCTGTGCAATTTCACAGTCATTGCTAAATTTGAGCCATTGCTGTTGCCATTGTGCCAGTCTATCTCATTGAGGGTCTTCCCCTTGTTTGATAATCTCCCAACTTTACCAAGCATAATATCCTTCTGCAGGGACTGGTCCCTCCTGGTAGCATGCCCAAAGTATGAAAGACAAAGTCTCACCATGCTAGCTACTAAGGAACATTCTGGCTATACTTCTTCCAACACAGATTTTGTTGTTGTTGTTTTGGCAGCCCATGGTACTTTAAATATTCTCCTCCAAAATCATAACTCAAATGCTTCAATTCTTTTGTGGTCCTCTTTATTCATTGTGCAACATGTATATGCTCTTGTTGTTAAGTGCCATGTACTGTTGTTGTTAGGTGCCATTGAGTCAGTACCAACTCGTAGCGACTCTATGCACAACAGAATAAAACACTGCCCGATCCTGGGCCAACCACACAATTGTGGCCACGTTTGAGCCCATTGATGCTGCTACTTTGCCAATCCATCTCACTGGGGGTCTTCTCTTTTTCTCTGACCCTCCTCCTTACCAAACATGATATCCTTCTCCAGCGACTAGTCCTTCCTGACAATATGTCCAAAGTAGGAGAGATGAAGTTTAGCCATTTTGGCCTCCAGGAAGCACTCTGGCTGCACTTCTTCCAACACAGATCTGTTGGTTCTTTTGGTAGCCAATGGCACTTTCAATATTCTCCTCCAACACCATAACTCAAAAGCATCAATTCTTCTACTGTTTTCCTTATTCACTATCCAGCTTTCGCATGCATATGAGGTTAATGAAAATACCATGGCGTGGGTCAGGCTCGCCTTAGTCCTCCATCTGACATCTATGCTTTTGTGCAGCAGATTTGCTTAAAGCAATATGTCGTTTGATTTCTTGACTGCTGCTTCCATGAGTGTTGATGGTTGATATGAGCAAAATGAAATCTTTGACAACTTTAATCATTTCTCCCTTGATAAGAATATTGTTTATTGGTCCAGTGGTGAGTATTTCTGTTTTCTTGACATTGAGATGCAATCCATACTGAAGGCTGTGCTCTTTGATCTTCATCAGTAAATATTTTAAGGCCTCTTCACTTTCAGCAAGTAAGGTTGTATCATCTGCATATCGCAGGTTGTTAATGAGCCTTCCTCTAGTCCTGATGCCACATTTTTTCTTCATATAATCCAGCTTAGGCTATTGAAAATATCATATTTTGGATTTGGTGCAAATTGATATTTTTGCTCTTGAACATTTTAAAGAGGTCTTGTGCAGCAGATTTGCCTAATATAAAATGTTTGATTTCTTGACTCTGCTTCCATGGGTGTTGATAGAGCAAAATGAAGTCTTTGACAACTTCAGCCTTTTCTCCATTTATCTTGATGTTATTCATTGGTCCAGTGGTGAGGATTTTTGTTTTATTTGCATTGAGGTGAAATCCATTCTGAAAGCTGTGGTCTTTGATCTTCATCAGTTAGTATTTTAAATCCTCTTCACTTTCAGCAAGCGAGTTGTATCATCTGCATATTGCTGGTTGTTAATGAGTCTTCTTTCAAGTGTTCTGGAATACTCATTCTTTGCAATGTTGTCAATAGCTTGTTACAATTGAAAGCCTTTTTGCAGTCAATTATGCACAGGTAAGCATCTTTCTGGTATTCTCTGCTTTTAGCTAAGATCCATCTTACCTTAGTAATGATCACATTGGTTCCATTATTCTTATCTGAATCTGACCTTAACCTCTAAAAACTCCCTTTCAATGTACTGCTGCATCCGCTTTTGAATTATCTTGAGCAAAATTATACTTGCATGCAATATTTATGATATTGTCTGATGATTTCAGCATTCCATTGGGTCACCTCTCTTTGAAATGTGCACAAATATGGTTCTCTTCTCATCATTTGGCCAGGTTAACTGTCTTCCAAATTTCTTGGCATAGATGACTGAGGGCCTTCAGTACTACTTCATTTCCCTGAAAAAAATATAGTATGCATTTCATCAATTCCCAGAGCCTTGTTTTTTAAGGATGCTTTCAGTGCTCCTTGGATTTCTACTTCAGTATCATTGGCTCTTGATACTGGAATTCTCTAATTACCTTTCAGAAGTCACAAATACTCACTTGGGGAAAATGATTCCATTCAATTTAAAAATTTCTCTCAAAATTTTATTTACAGTGTCCATCATGTATTGTTTTTCAATTGCCAGGAAGAACATGAGAAAATGACAAATAGTCAAAAATCAAGAGAAAAGACATATGATAGAAATACCTCCAAAGGCCTTCCATATAAAGTAGATATTAGGCATGGACTTTTAAAATACCTGCCATTAGTATGCACACACACATATACACACACAAATAGATAACAAGATATAAAGTAGCAATAGAAAAACTAGAACCTACAAAAGAACCATAGAACAATTTTAAAACTGGAAATCATATATGTCCATTTTTCTTTCTACTCACCACTCTGTCTCTGCTCCTTTATCATTGGTATTAACTTACTTTATGACTTTAATTAAAACACACATATATTTATATTCAATATATTTTCAGTAATCTCATATGCATGTGAAATTTGGTCAATTAATAACGAAGACTGCACAAGAATTGATGGATTTGAGCTATGATGTTGGAGAAGACTAGGAATCATAGACTACCAGAAGAACAAATCTGTGTTGGAAGTACAACCAGAATGGTCCTTAGAAACTAGGAAAACAAGACTTCATTTCTAATAATTTAGACATGTTATCAGGAGGGACCAGTCCCTGGAGAAGGACATTCTACACCTGGTAAAGTGGAGGGTCAGCTAAAAAGAAGACTCCCAACAAGCTGGATTGACAGTGGCAACAGCAACAATTGTGAGGATGTTGCAGGTCCAGACAGTGTTTCAGTATATTGTGCATAGGGTTGCTATGAGTCAGAAACAATTCAACAGAATCTAATAACTACAACAATGATCCTTGAAAAGGAGTTCCTTGGTAGCATGAACAGTTAAGCAATCAACTCTTACCTGAAAGATTGGTAGTTTTTCTTCTAGTCAGATTCTTCTCAGAAGGCAAGCTTGCTGATCTCCATTCAACAGTCACAACCTTAAATACCCTATGGAATATGTCTACTCTGCACACATGGGTTGCTATGAATTGGAATTGAATCCACAGCAGCAAACCTAGAAAACAGTTATTATCCCTTCCATTATGCAACGAGGTTCAGAGAAACTCAATAGCATGATCATGGCCAAGGAGTGAATGAATATCAGCACTGGGATGGGAACACAGTTATATTTGCAATGAGTACACAAAACTCAGAGATAATGCTCATAAGTCTATGGTTTATTAGGGAAGGTTACAAGCTACAACTCAGGAACAGCAATAACTCAAAATTCAGCAGCTTTCCTATGAGGAGTGCCTCTTCACGAGCATACAACAAAATGCTTCACTTGTTCTCAGCCTCTCAGTCACATGTCTCCTTAGCCTCTGTCCTATTCAGCCAAATGTTATAAGCTACTTTGATCCTGTGGATAAATGCTCAAAGCTTATCCCATTCTGGAAATTAGCCTCTGCCCAAAGACTTTCAGCCTTACTTAGTACATGACCTGCGAACCTTACTACTCTGTCTTGCTGTGTTGATGTATTTGCTGCTTCCTCTGTGTGCAGTAATGCAAGTATCTTGAAGTTCAAAAGACATGCTCTGTTAATGAGGTTTCTTTCCTGATGGTTTTAGGATCATCTGTCTTTGCTTCTGATATGGCTCATTTTAAACTCAGTGAAGTGGCAAAATCAACCAATCCCTGCATTAGAGCCCCATCCACCTTAATAGCATGTTTGCACAGAATCATCTGGTGGGAATCACAAAGACTATGGATAGAAGCACCACATCAAGTAAATTTACTGTACCACAGTACAACAATATGTGCACAAAACAGTCTTCCCACAATCCACTCTAATCCTCAATTGGATTTGATAATCCATTAAAATGGCCACACACCATACTAACAGTCATGGGGTTTATTAAGGATATTAACAGGTTACAATACAGGATCAGAAAATGATCATGATACAATTGTTTATGTTAGCTGCTGATAAATGTCCACAGGCCAATCATTCCACCATAAGCCTCATCCTGAAAGCACTTGGCTCTAGCTCTGTGGCTCAGCAAAACTAGATCCCCCACTCAAGTGCCTAAATACACCCTACTCTACAAGTAAGCTTCCTGCCCAAAATCACTCAGCTGTACTTGCTCTGTCTTGTGCTCTGATTTTTAGTGGTGGTGTTGCTGCTTCTCTGCCACTCCTCCAGTGTTACAACTTTCTATTCTTTTAGGAGGTTCAATGCACAGGGATCTCAGGGTCCAAAGGAGCTGTTCCTCTCCTAGCTCTTCTTCTTTGCCAGTAGTGAGATCCCTCCTTTTGCTTCTAAAATGGTTCATTTTATACCCATGCAAAAGGTCCAAGTTTTTAAAATGACAATGAACTCTGCTAACATCCACAGATGAAACATGTTATCAAATCAGTATCTTCTCCTACCTTCTATAACCCAGACCCAGCAAGGTAGAAAAGTTCTTTTGTGGGAGTTACAGACTATGACTAGAATAAACATTAGAAAATTCACTTCATAACACAAAGCATCCTATTTGAATAAATGAATATAAATAGATTAAAGTGTAGTCAGAAACTTTGTCAAAGTTAGATTTCATATATCACAGGTATAAAAATCTGTCCACATTTTTTTCTTTGAACTTTTTTGAATTTTCTCCTGAAAATATAATGTTAAAGTTTTATAACATTGAGTTCATATGTGCATAGGGCACACACTGCTGTTAAGTGCCAGTGTGAGTCAGTTCAAAATCATAGCCATTCTAAAAAGGGTTTCTGATGAGCTACTGGTGAGTTTGAACCCCAGACCTTGTGGTTCACACAGACCTTGTGATCCTACAGTGCTACACCATTCATAAAATCAAATTCACTCACTGAAGTCAAATAAGTATAAAACTATATAATATGTTATAAGTACGTCAATGTTGTTGTTGTTAGGTGACACCAAGTCAGTACCAAGTCATAGTGAACCTATACACAACAGAATGAAACACTGCCCAATCCTGAGTCAACCTCACAATTGTTGCCATGCTTAAACCCATTGATGCTACCACTTTGCCAATATATCTTGCTGGGGGTCGTCCTATTTTTCTTTGACCCTCCACCTTACCAAACATGATATCCTTCTCCAGCAACAAATTCCTCCTGAAAATATGTCTGAAATATGAGAGACAAAGTTTGGCCATCCTGGCCTCCAAGGAGCATTCTGGCTGCACTTCTTCCAACAAAGTTCTGTTTATTCTTTTGGCAGTCCATGGCACTTTCAATATTCTCCTCCAACACCATAACTCAAAACATCAATTCTTCTATGATCTTCCTAATTCACTATCCAGCTTTTGTATGCATATGAGGTTATTGAAAACACCATGTCTTCGGTAAGGTGCACTTTAGTCCTCCATCTGACATCTTTGCTCTTCAACACTTTAAAAAGGTCTTGTGCAGCAGATTTGCCTAATACAATATGTCATTTGATTTCTTGACTGTTGTTTGCATGAGTGTTGATGGTTGATCCTAGAAGAATGAAATCTGGACAACTTCAATCTTTTCTCCATTGATTAGACTGCTGTTTATTGGTTCAGTGGTGAGGATTTTTGTTTGTATGCCTACATAATTTGTTCTTACATGTGTTTTTCTTGAGCTAATTCATAATAAAAAAATTAGAGCTGACTTATCATTAACTGAATATTACATATTTTAGTTGGAGTTGAGGACAATAATGCTGTCTAGAGCTAAGGGGGTACATAGTTATGCAGAGGCTCTAAAATCCTTTTGCATTAAAGTGCTTTAATAATGTTATAATAATTTGTTAATATGAATGTTCACAAATAGTAGTGTTAAACACTGTACTAGTTAATGGATAAAAAATAAGTTCTAGAACTTCACTTATTTTCGGAAGAGATCCAGCCAACCTAGCTCTTACTTAAGCAAGGTATTTGTATGGTTCTCCTACTTCTCAGTTACAAAGGAATTGTTGAGTACTTAGACATAAGATTAGGGGAAATCCATAGCTGTGAAGTGAAACTTACATTCATTTTCCATATTGTTGTTGTTATTAAGTGTCATTGAGTCAATTCCTAGTCATAGCAATCCTGTATAGTGTTTCCAATGAACAACTGGTAGGCTTAAACCGCTAACCTTTCGGTGATCAGTCCAGTGCTCATCCTACAGTGTAACACCAAAAGTCCATGTTGTTGTTAGGTGCCATCGAGTCAGTACAGACTCATAGTGACCTTATGCACATCAGAATGAAACACTGACCAATCCTGGGCCAACCTCACTATCGTTGCCACGGTTGAGTCCATTGATACTGCCACTTTGTCAATCCATGTCACTGAGGATCTTGCTCTTTTTCTCTGACCTTCCACCCTATCAAACATGATATCCTTCTCCAGTGACTGGTCCCTCTTGACAATATGTCCAAAGTATAAGAGATGAAGTTTGGCCATCCTGGCCTCCAAGGAGCACTCTGGCTGCACTTATTCCAACACAGATCTGTTGGTTCTTTTGGCAGCCCATGGCACTTTCAATATTCTCCTCCAACACCATAACTCAAAAGCATCAATTCTTCTACAGTCTTCCTTATTCACTGTCCAGATTTTGCGTGCATATGAGGTTATTGAAAATACCATGACTTGGGTCAAGTTTACCTTAGTCTTCAAGATGACATCGTTTCTCTTCAACATTTTAAAAAGGTCTTGTGTAGCAGATTTGCCTAATGCAATATATTGTTTGATTTCTTGACTGCTTCTTCCGTAAGTGTTGATAGTTGAGCCAAGAAGAATGAAGTCCTTGACAACTTCAATCTGTTCTCCATTGATAAGAATGTTGTATATTGGTCCAGTGATGAGGATTTTTGTTTTCTGTACATTGAGATGTAATCCATACTGAAGACTGTGCTCTTTGATCTTCATCAGTAAATGTTTTAAGTCTTCTTCACTTTCAGCAAGCAAAGTTGTATCATCTCATATCACAGGTTGTTGATGTGTCTTCTTCTAATCCTAATGCCATGTTTTTCTTCATATAACCCAGCTTCTCAGATTCTTTGCTCAGCATACAGGTTGAATAAGTATGGTGAAAAAAAAAGGTGTCACACACCTTTCTTAATTTTAAACCTTTCAGTGTTTGGTCCAGGTACAGATTCCTTTTGAGCACAATTAAATGTTCCAGAATGCTCATACTTCACAATATTGTCCATAGTTTGTCATGATTCACATAATTGAAAGCCTTTGTGTAGTCAATAAATCACAGGTGAATGTCTTTCTGATATTCTCTGCTTTCAGCCAAGATCCATCGGACATCAGCAATGATATCCCTCATTCCACGGCCTCTTCTGAATCTGGCTTAAACCTCGGGAAGTTCTCTGTCAATGTGTGTTTCCAGACATGTCTGTGTTACCTTTAGTAAAACTTTACTCACATGGGATATCAAAGAGATTGTCCGATGATTTCTGCATTCTGTTGGGTCACCTGTCTTTGGAATGGGCACAAATGCGGATCTCTTCCAATCAGTCAGCCAGATAGATGTCTTCCAATTTCTTGACAGAGATGAGTAAGTGCCTCCTGTACTGCTTCATTTTTTCCCCATCAATTTCTGGTGCCTTGTTCTTTGCCAATTCCTTCAATGCACCTTGGACTTCCTCCTTCAGGAATATATTTGTTTATGTCAGTCTTTGTTTATTTCAGGAATATATTTGTTTAATGTCTGTCTTCCTTTTCAGGATATAGCAAAGAATAAGGAACTATTCTTTGCATAAAAGATTCATGCAGAGTTCTTTGTTGATTGCAAGCAACATAGGACACTAGTTTGGTTAAAAAAAGAGAATATTTTATACCTCACAAATCTTCAGGAGGGCCACAGAATTAGGACTGGGACCTTGAGTGGCACTGTGGATTAATATAATGGGCTGCAAAGTCAGTTTGAACTGCAAGGATGGTGGTTCAAGCTCACTATTTACTCCTTGGAAACCCTATACGGGCTTGCTATGGGTTGGAACTGACCCAAAGGCACTTAACAACAACAGACTTCCTATCCAGGAAAAGTAAAGGTAGGAAAAATAATCAATTTATACAATGGACTATTCCTGTAAAACTACTGCAGTTGCAGCCTGAATCTCAGCCCGGAACATAAAAACACACAACTTCAGATGCAACATTTACAGAAGAACTAGTCTCCAACTTCAAAAGTTTGCTGTACTTGTCATAAAAGCTATGTCTCTCTGAGGTCACAGTCTCAAATTTGCCATCTTAGTATTCAAGTACCCTTAAGAGATATCTGGTGGTGGCATTTTGGCCAAATGAATGCATTCAAAGTGCAAGGGGTATGTAAGTATAATATTTAGCTTTCCAAATTCTATAGTGAACAAGGACTGGAATGAGTATGAATCCATATATGGAACATATTACAGTACTCAATGTTTATTAGATTTTACTCACTATGTTGTTGTTGTTAAGTGTCGTATAGCTAGGCTTTATTTCCTTACTTGAAGATGCAGTCTTATGTACTAAATTTGGATAAAAGATGTTTTCTTCAGTGCCAATTCTGATTGCTTGTTAGTAACTGAATTTCCCATGCTCAGTGGGGAAAAATGCTATACTTGTTTAGTGGTATTTTACACCCTTACTGAAGGATCATTGCTTGGATTCACTATCAACACTCATGGAGGCAGCAATCAAGAAATCAAATGATATAGTGAATTAGGCAAATCTGCTGCACAAGATCTCTTGAAAGTGTTCAAGAGCAAAACTATTATTTGAAGACTCAGGTGCACCTGACCAAAGCCATGGTATTTTCAATAGCTTCATATGTATATGAAAGTTGGACAATGAATAAGGAAGACTGTGGAAGAACTGGTGCATTTGAATAACGTTGTTGGAGAAAAATATTAAAAGTACCAAGGTCTGCTAGAACAACAAGCATATCTGTGTTGGAAGAATTACATCCAGGGTGTTCCTTAAAAACCAAGACGGCAAGACTTCATCTCTCATACTTAGGACATATTATAAGAAGGACCAGTCACCAGAGAAGGGCATCCTGTTTGTTTAAAATGAAAGGTAAGTGAAACAGAGGAATATCCCCAATGAGATGGGTTGGCACAGTGGTGACAGCAATGGGTTCAAGCTTAACAGTTGTGAGGATAGAGCAGGATAAGGCAGTGTTTCATTCTGGTGTGCATAAGGTCACTATGAGTGAAAACTGACACAATGACATCTAACAACAACAAAATTTCACAACTAGAAGCATTGGTGAAAGTTGGAAACAAAGATAAATGATAGGTAGTTGGAAAAGATGACATTGGTAATAGAAACGATGCTGGAGATCTCATGGTAGAATTTTCAAGACAAATTACTTATTCATTGTAAATATTTCTTTCCAACAACGAAATGGAAACTATATACACAGACATCACCTTATGGAATACATATGATTCAAATTGACTACATATGTGGGAAGAGATTATGAAGAAGCTCAGTATCATCTGCCAAAACAAGGCAGGGGAAGACTGTGAAATAGATCATCAGTTGCTCTTATTCAATTCAGGCTAATGCTGGAGAAAATTAAAATAAGTCTAGAAGAGCCAAATTATGACCTTAAGTATTTTGTTGTTAGGTGCCATTGGTTTCGTTCTGACTCAGCAATCCTATATAGAATTTCTCAGGAGTGTCTGGTGGTTTTGAACAACATGCCTTATGGTTATCAGTCCAGTGCTTATTATCCTAAAGTGCTATATCAGGATCCAACTTTTAGTATATCCCACCTGAATTTAGATACCATCTCACAAACAGATTTGATGAATTAGACACTAATGACCAAAGACCAGATGAGTTGTGAGATGATATCAAGAATATCATACCTGAAGAAAACAAGTTATTGAATAGATAGTAAAGAAAGAAAGACCAATGTGGATGTCAGAAGATACTCTGAAACTCGCTGTTGAGCATAGAGAAACTAAAGCAAATGGAAAAAAATAAAGAAGAAAAGAGCACACCAGAAAAAGTCAAAGGCAGCTCAAGAAGACAGAGTCAAGTACTATAGTGAAATGTGCAAACACCTAGAGTTAAAAAATCAAAATGGAAGAAACACTCAGAATTTCTTTAGCTAAAAGAAATGGGAAAAAAAAAAAATTCAATCTTGGGTTGCAATATTGCAATACCATACTTATTCAACCTGTATGCTGAGCAAATAATACAAGAAACTGGGTTATAAGAAGAAAAACATGGTATCAGGATTGGAGGAAGACTCATTAACAACCTGCGATATGCAGATGATACAACCTTGCTTGCTGAAAGTGAAGAGGACTTCAAACATTTATTGATGAAGATCGAAGAGCACAACCTTCGGTATGGATTAATCACAACATAAATAAAACAAAAATCTTCAGTACTGGACCAATAAACAACATTCTTATCAATGGAGAAAATATTCAAATTGTCAAGGACTTCATTCTTCTTGGATGAACTATCAACACTCACGGAAGCAGCAGTCAAGAAATCAAACAATGTATTTCATTAGGCAAATTAGGTGAACAAGATCTTTTTAAAGTGTTGAAGAGCAAAGATGTCAGCTTGAAGACTAAGGTGCACTTGACCCAAGACATGGTATTTTCAATAACCTCATATGCATGCAAAAGCTGGACAGTGAATTAGGAAGACTGTAGAAGAATTGGTGCTTTTGAGTTATAGTATTGGCGGAGAATATTGAAACTGCCATGGGCTGCCAAAAGAACCAATAAATCCATTTTGGAATAAGTGCAGCCAGAGTGCTCCTTGGAGGCCAAGATGGCCAAACTTCATCTCTCATACTTCGGACATATTGTCAGGAAGGACCAGTCGCTGGTGAAGGACATCATGTTTTGTAAGGTGGAAGGTCAGAGAAAAAGAGGAAGACCCCCAACGAGATGGATTGACCAAGTGGCAGCATGGATGGACTCAAGCATGGCAACAGTACTGAGATTGGTCCAGGCCAGTGTTTCGTTCTGCTGAGCATAAGGTCACTTTGAGTGGGTACCAACTCGATGGAACCTAATAACAACAACATCGATGGGCAAAATGGTAGTGTAGTGGTTATGAATCGGGCTGCTAACCTCAGGGTCAGCAGTTTGAAACTACCAGCTTGTTCTGCGGGAGACAGATGAGGCTTTCTTGGAACCATGTACAAGGCTGCTATGAGTCGGAACTGACTTCATGGCACATAACAACAACAACAGCAACAACAAATGGGCCAAATAAAGGCTCTCTGGTAGTGTAGCGGTTATGAATCAGGCTGCTAACCTCAAGGTCAGCAATTTTCAACTACCAGCTGTTCCACGGGAGAAAGAAGATGCTTTCTGCTTCCATAAAGATTTACAACCTTAGAAACCCTATGTAGGGTAGCTATGAGTTGGGACATCACTACCATCACCATGGGCAAAATATTCAATGAAAGAGGAAGCATCAAAAGAAGATGGGAGGAATACAGAGATTCACTATATTAAAAAATTTATTTTTGGTTGATGTTCAATCATTTCAGGAGGTACAAGAACTAATGATATTGAAGGCAGACATCCAAGCTATACTGACAGCTCCAGGAATTGATGGAATACAGATTGATGCAGCACTAGAGGTATGCATTCATCTAGAGCAATAAATGGCCAACCTATTGGAAGAGATCTGTATTGTGCCCATTGCAAAGAAAGGTGACCCAGCAGAAAAAAAGAAATCATCAAAATCATCCAACAGTATCATTAATATCACATGCAAGTAAAGTGTTGCTGAAGATGATTCAAAATCATTTGAAACAGTACACTGACAAGGAGCTGCCAGAAATTCAAGTCAAAGTCTGAAAAGGAATATCACTGTTGATGTCAAATGGATGTTGCCTTGAAAGAGAATACCAAAAAGATGTTTGTTTGTGCTTTATTGATTAAGCAAAGCATTCAACTGTGTGAATCATAAACTATGGATAACATTGAGAAGAACGGGTATTCTAGAATACTTATTTATGTTTATAAGGAACCTGTACATGGACCAAGAGGCAATTGTTTGAACAGAACAAGGGGTTATTGAATGTTTAAAATCAAGAAAGGTGTGTGCCATCAATGTATCCTTTCACCATTCTTAGTCAATTGTATGATGAACAAATAATCTAAGCGACTGAATTATGTGAAGAAGAGCGTGGCATTAGAATTGAACGAAGATTCATTAATAACCTGCAATATTGAGATGACATAACCTTGCTTGATGGAAGTGAAGAGAATTTGATGTACTTACTGATGAAGATAAAAGATTAAAGCCTTCAATATGGACTGTTCTTCGATGTAAAGAAACTGAGAATCTTCACAACTTGATGAATAAATAACATCATGATAAATCAGGAAAAGATTGAAGTTGTCAAAGACTTCATTTTGCTTGGATCCATAATCAGTGCTCATGAAATCAACAGATAAGAAATCAAAAGACATCTCGCATTAGGCAAATCTTCTGTAAAACATAACACCTCTTTAAACTGTTCAAGAGCCAATATGTCACTTTACTGACTCAAGCTATAGTATTTTCAATCACCTTATTTGCATGTGAAAATTGGATAATGAATAAGGTCTGTCACAGAAGAGTATTGAACACTCTTCTCCAACACCATAACTTAAAATGACTATGTCTTAGAAGAAGTATAGCTAGGAAACTCCTTTTGAAGCCAGGATGGCAATACTTCATCTTTGTACATTTGACATGTTGTCAGGAAGGACCAAGGGGTAGGAAATCATGCTTGGAAAGAGAGAGTCATTTAATAAAAGGAACTCCCCCCCGCCAAGGAGATGGATTAACACAGTGACAGCACCAATGGGCTCAAACATAACAATTGTGAGGATGGCACAGAACATGGAAATGTTTCATTCTGTTTTGAAGAGGGTCTCTATGAGTGGAAACTGACTCAAAGGCACCCAAGAACAACAACAAATCATCGGTACTACTGTATAATCTTTATCAACATAAGAGATGCACACTCTAAGTTTGCCTCCCACACATACCTGTGGGTTAGTGTTAGGGAAACCTGAGGTCAAAGTGTTTATCAGAATTGTTTAGAGACATCAAAATGTTTCTTAATTCCATTTCAATAATTCTTAGCATAAACAAAAATGCCACTGGGAGAGTCAAAGATTATTATAAAATGGCCACACAATGTGTCAAGATACTGAACAACTAGACTCCTGTTCCAAGGTCTTCCATTTACTGTGCTTTTTCAGAAAATGACATTCCAGTTGTCTTTCAGGTCAAATAAATATTTTGGCATCCTTGGGAGACTCACTAGATACATTACCAAGGGCACAATAACTCAACAACTATATTTTGTTAAGATTCTTTCAGAAAACATTTCACATTGTGTTCACCTGCTGTCCCTTGGATGACTTCAGCTTAATTTCACACTTAATAACCTTAAAGATTGGAGTGTTTAATTAAGGCAGTTATTGCTGATTGCTTTGGAAGTGAAAAACGGATATTTAATATAAAGCCATTAATATTATTCTTGATGGATTGGTATTATTATTCATAATAATCCAGACTCTTGGGCACTTATCTGATTTCTTGACTTGAGAAAATGAAATACTTATTGCAATAAGGGAACAATTTAGTGCATCACAATGATATTAATACATTCAACAAATATTGAATAAGTGCCTATTAATTCCAAGAACTAGTGGACAGAGGGATTACCATAATGAAAAAAGATAAATTGCCTCTAAAAGGTCATAATCTGATGAACAACACAGACATGATATTGCAGTAACATAGCATTGTAGTCAATGCAAATATGATATTATGGGAGTACAGCTTCTGAGTTAAAGAACTGTTTAAAGGGGGAGATAGCTAAGCTAGACCTAGTAGTTTTACAGGAAAAGAAAGACAAGGTCATTCCAGGCAAAGAAATAAAGAAAGACAGAGTGGTAAGAAAGAGCATGGTGTATTTGTGGAAAGGCATATAATTCTGTGTGGCTGGAACACTGAGTACATGTTGCGGAGCCACAGGAGATGAAGCTGCAAAGCAGACAGTGTCCAGTCTGTGAAGGACATTAAATACCATACTAAGGAGTTTAGAATTTTTCCTTTTGGAGTGGAAGGCCAAAGAAGAGTTTTCAAGCAACGTGCTGACACCATCACATTTGTATTTCATCAATGGAACTCTGGCAATCATATAGAGGAGGAATTGGCAGGGAAAGACTTCTAAAGTCAGGAACACCAGCTATGACGCGATTTCTAAAGACCAAGTCAGGAATGATTATCTTGAACCTATTCCTTCAGGATGGTTTGACACCCAGCGAACCATAAAGGCAATTTCTTTAACCCTTATATTCTTGTGATCATCATCTGTATTCCAAGAATCACTAATAGCTGATATTGGAATCATTAATATTGATACCCAAACAAAGGGATTTGGAGCCAATAAACCCCATATCCATCCCCAGTCTCTTTGTCTCAGCAGCTCCTTTAAAACCCATTTTGGCTTGTGGAATTCCCTATTCTTTTGAACCTAGCTATTTCTGTTCCTTAATGACTAGTTTGACACATCCATGAATTCATAAGAAAAACTTTATACTGTTCTGGCCTCGAAGACCATCACCAGCCAAAGTGACTTTCAATGACATTGGAGAAGGACAATTTGGGTGGAAGTAAAGATGTGGCAATTGGGGTAGAAATAAAGAAGCACACTCAAGATACTTCTGGTAGAATAGACCACACATTACTAGTCAACTGAATGTGGGATAGAGCAATGGAGAAGTTAATGGATTCCTCTGGGTGGTGCAAATGGTTAACACTCTTGGTTGCAAATCAAAAGTTTGAAATTTTGAGTCCACCCAGAAGTACCTCAAAAGGTCTACCTCTGAAAAAAATTAGTTGCTGAAAACCCCACAGAACATAAGTCTACTCTCACACACACGGAGTTGCCATGAGTCAGCATTAACTCAATGACAATTTGTTTTTTTATGATTAATTAATTAAATCAACAAATATTTAATGGCCATTTACCAGGAGCTTTTGGAGTCCTGATGTGGTGCTGTGGGCTAATGCGCTGGACTACAAAGTCAATTTGAATCACAAAGTCGGTTTGAATCACAATGTTCAAGCTCACCAACTGCTTCTTAGAAATCCTACACAGGGTTATTATGGGCTTTAACTGACTTGAAGGCCTTAACAACAACAACAACAATGAGCTTTTAGAAAACATTGTAGGTTTTGGATAATACAAATATAAATAGAACATTTATATCTTGACTTCATTAAATTTACCATCTAGTAGGAAATCTCATTATTCTAATTTTCTAGTTTGGACACTTTGATAAAAGGTAAACTCCTTAAATTTGGCATACAACCTCATGATAGTTTTTCCTACAATGGAATTCTCTCAATTAGAAAAGACTGTACAAAATTTGTCCCTGCTTTTAGCTGTCTGTTTATATACCCCCTTTGTTCTGGAAGGTCAGTCTCATTTCACTGGCCAGGTTGTCAGGGATGAAAGAATTGTCCTCCTAGACTTCCTTTTCACAGGTCAAGGTGGAGTATCCTATTGTACCTGGATTAATGCCTTGGGCCAAGCAATTCAAAGAGAACATCACTTGATTTTCTATAGTAAACACTGATAGTTTACAGGATTCCAACAGATGGTTGCGTTTGAGATCTTCGGAGAGATGGTTGAAGCCGTTATTGCATGTTGGCCTAATCCTATTGCTTGTAGCCCAAGTATAATGAAAAAGGTAAACAAGCACATTGACTACTTATAGCAACCTTGCAGGACAGAGCAGAACTGTTTCATAGCATTTTCAAAGCTAAAAATTTATGGAAGTGTGCTGCATATCTTTCTAATGGAGAGCAGCTGGGTGAGTTCAAACCAATGGTCTTTTGTTTAGTAGCTGAACACTTGACCACTGTGTCACCAGATAGCCTTCCTTAAAAAAATATATGTTGTTGTTGTTGTTAAGCGCCATCGAGTTGGTTCGGACCCATAGCCACCCTGTACAGGGTTTCCGAGGCTGTAAATCCTTATGGGAGCAGAAAGCCTCATCTTTCTCCCGCAGAGCAGCTGGTAGTTTCGAACTGCTGACCTTAAAGTTCCCAGTTCAATTCGTAACCTACTATGCTACCAGAGATCCTTATATATATAAGACTACATAAATGGATTTCTTTGCAGAATCTATCAGATTAATCAGAGTGGTTGATGAAGTCATGTACTCATGGGGAAATATACCAGAAGTCCAAAGTGTGTAGAAGTAAGGAATGAATATTATTGGGACACAATACTCAAAATGTCTCCTCTGTTTCTGCATTTCCTAAGAGCAATGGTAATGTATTTGTTCCAGATAAAGTTATTTATCTATGTTTGTATAGCAAACAGCCTTGAAAGATATATGTCTCCCTATAAAGTAAAAGGAAGGCAAGCTTACCAGTTATCACAAAATATGTGAGTTCCTGTTTACTACAAAATGTATGAGAAAGCTCAGGGTTTCTAACCATAGCACAAGCTACGGTGAGTGAAGATGTCATCTGACCCTCTTCCTGTTGCTCTGTGGGAATTGGTATTTGGAAAATTAATAAAAAGGTAATATTCGGGCTACTGTTATTACTATGAGTAATAAAATCCTTTGAACCTGACCCAAGAATATTGTCTGTTTGCCAGTATCCACAAAGCTGTGGCAGGTTAGATTACAAATATGATATACATTCCAACCTTTCACAATTTTTGACAGCTATCCAATTAGTATCTGGTAGATTCATTATTAAATACTATGACTCCCATTTCCAACACTTGTATGTCAGGTTATACTACTGTAGTGGTCTGTATGTTGCTTTGATATAGGAAGCTTTGCCACAATATTTTGAATACTAGCCAAGGTCACCAATGATAGGTAGTGTAGTTTCCAGACTAAGACAGACTAGGAAGGAGAGGTAGACCACTTCTGAAAGGTTAGTCACTGAAAACCTTATGAATAACAGTAGAACATGATCTAATACAGTGCCAGAAGATCAGACTCTCAGGTTGAAAGGCACTGAATATACAACTTGGGAAGAATTGTCTCCTCAAAGTAGAGATGAACTTAATGATGTGGATGGAGCAAAACTTTCAGGACCTTAATTTGCTGATGTAGCTCAACCCAGGATGAGGACAAACAGCTGCAAACATGTATTAATAATCATACTGTGGTATGTAAGTAGTATGAGTCTAGGAAAACTGGAAGTCATCAATAATTAAGTAGAACACATAAAGATCGATAACCCGAGGCAGAAGTGAGCTAAAATGGACTGGTATAGACAATTTTTCAATCTGACAAATCATACGGTTTGTTATGCCAGGAATGACAAATAGAAGAGGAATGGCATTACATTCATTGTCAAAAGAACATTTCAAGACCTATCTTGAAGTACAGTGCTGTATAGTATCTGTAAACCTACAAGGAAGATCAGTTAATATGGACTATTTTCACCACTAAAGTAAATGATGAAGAAATTGAAGAAAACTACAAACTTTTGCATTCTGAAATTGATCTAACATATAATCAAGATGTATTGATAATAACTGGTGATCAGAATACTAAATTTGGAAACATAAAAGAAAGATACAGTACTTGGAGAATATGACCTTGGTCAAACATGATGCTAGAGATTGTATGATATATTTTTCCGAGACCAATAACATATTCTTTGCAAATACCTTTTTTTAAACAACTTAAATAGTGACCATACATGTGGACCACACCAGATGAAATATGCAGGAGTCAAACTGACTACATCTGTGGGAAAAGATAATGGAGAAGCCCAAAAATGTAAAGGGCAGTTTGAGAAGACTAAGTCAAGTATTATAATAAAATGTGCAAAGATCTGGAGTTACAGAACCAAAAGTGAAGAACACGTTCAGCATTGCTCAAGCTGAAAGAACTGAAGAAAAAATTCAAACCTTGACTTGCAATACTGAAGCGTTCTATAGACAAAATTAGGGATATCACTGCTGATGTCAGATGGATCTTGACTGAAAGCAGAGAACACCAGAAAGATTTTGTTTGTGCTTCATTGACTATGCCAAATGACAAGTCATTCACATGGATTCCTGGTGTGGTGCTGTAGGATAAAGCACTGGACCACAAGGTTGGTTTGAGCTGCAAGGTTGGCAGTTCAAACCCACTAGTCACTCCTTAGAACCCCTATACAGGGTAGCTATGAGTCAGAATTGACTCCACGGCACTTAAGGAACGATGATGGGCAATATGTTGACTAATGCAGAAAGCATCAAAAGAAGATGGAAGGATTATAAAGTTACTGTACCAAAAAGAAATGGTCAATGGTCAATCATTTTAAGAGGTAGCATATGATCAATAAACATCAGTACTGAAGGAAGAAATCCATGCTGCATTGAAGGCATTGATGAAAAACAAGACTCCAGGAATTAGTGGAGTACTAATTGAAATGTTTCAACAAACTGATGTAGCAGTTTGCACTCACTAGTCTATGGCAAATTTGGCCAACCAATTAAAAAAGATCCGTTTGTGTCCATTCCAAAGAAAGGTGATCCAGTGGAATGCAAAAATCATCAAACAATAACATCAATATCACCTGTAAGCACAATTTTTCTGATGATAACTAAAAAATGGTTGTGCAGCGAGTTGACAGACAGTCAAGTTGGATTCAGAAAAGGACGTTGAACAAGGGATATCACTGATGATGTCAGATGGATCTTGGCTGAACGCAGGGAGTACCAGAAAGATTTTACTTGTGCTTTATTGGCTATGCAAAGTCATGCAAATGTTTTGTTTTTGTTAGGTGCTGTCAAGTCAGTACCAACTCATAGCAACTCTGCACAACAGAACTAAACACTGCTGGGTTCTATGACATCCTCACAATTGTTATGTTGAGCCACTGTCTCTGTCACTGTCTCAATCCATCTCATTGTGGATCGTCCTTTTTCACTCACCCTTCACTTTTGCAAGCATGATGTCTCTTTCCAGAGATTAGTTCCTCTTGACAATATGTCCAAAGAATGAGAGACAAAGTCTCCCCAACCTTGCTTCTAAGGAGTATTCTGGTTATACTTCTTCCAAGACAGATTTGTCTGTTCTTCTGGCATTCCATAGTGCCTTCAATATTCTTCTCAAACACCATTATTTAATTGTATCCATTCTTCTATGGTCTTCCTTATTCATTGTCCAACTTCCACATGCATGTGAAGCAATTGAAAATACCATGGGTTGGGTCAGGTGCACCTTAATCCTCAAGTGGAAAAGGGCTGCTATGAGTTGGAACATTCTGACTTGGTGGCACCTAACAACAACAACATGGCTCTCAATAGCTTTGTCCTTTATTTTCATGTTTCATCCCAAAGTAACAATTATGCATTTAGTAGTTGAAGAACTAAGACATGAAATAATTATTTTCAAACATATATGAGTTATATTTTAAGTGCCAGTATAGATCACCATCAGACTGCAAACAATGCAAGGAAATGGCAAATGCAGCAATATCTGATAGAATATAGGAATATCTGTACTTTTAAATTGTTTTATAGCACCATAATACATTCCAACCGTAATTTCTCATTTTTATATATAATTAGTATAATAACATTGATAAAGTGTTGGGTAGAATATCAGGATATTTGAAGCTGAAGTTCCAGTTTTGCCTATTACTGGCTGTAGGACCTTAGATAGGTTACCTCTGACTACTGCAGACCTCAGATTTTCCCTCTTAGAATTTTGAGTTTGGGGGTACCCCAAATGAATGGTGTTGCTAGAAAATTAAAGGAATTTTTTTCAGTTCTTATTTAAAATGAATGGCAGAAATAATTTTTAGTCATTCTGAATAATTATTATAAGATATATTGTTGCTTTTTTTTTCTTTTTCCTGGCTTGCTTTAGCAGTAGATGTAGACACAGGAATAAAGATTTCCACAACTATCTACTTATCTTTGCACATGTGAGCAAGAACTGCTTACACCCTTCTTGAATTAGGGTTTATATTCCAAGGAGGTACTTCCTGTGGAATGAAATGCAAGAGAGAAACATTCCTAGCACAGAAGTTCTTTTCATTTGCTGCCTTCACCACACACAGCCATCTTACCGTTGGCCAGCGTGCTACAAAAACAGGAAAGTTAGTTGATTTCCTATTCAATGCATACAGGACTTCGCCAAGGTCATGCTGCCCTTGCCAGGACTGGTTACAGGCAGAATACACCCACTGGTTATAATAATCATAGGATTTTTTTCCCTGGGTACAGTATAGTAACTGTAGATAATGCCATAGTAGGTCTTATTTGTTTATTCATTCGTTTATTCAATGAAAATTTTGAGGGCCTATTACAGCCAACTGTGACTACACATATTATTATAGTATTTTGTACTTGCCAAAAGGATCTCACAATTACACAATTATATGATTATAAATAATTATGATATTGTTTGATACAAGGGACATCTCTGCATGGTGGGAATGATTAACACACTCAGCTCATAACCAAAAGGTTGAAGATTTGGACCTATTCAGTGGTACCTTGGAAGAAAAGCCTGGAAAAATTCTTCTAAAAATCAGCACTTGAAAACCTTATGGAGCACAGTTCTTCTCTGACACATATGGAGTCACTATGAGTTGGAATTTACTTGACAGAAACTGGTTTTTGATTTAAGGTGCAAGTATAAAAAATATAAATGACCAGCTCTTCTGTGGTAGATTTTTAAGACTTTCAAGAGTAGGGAATGTTTGAGCTGAGACTTGAGAATGCATAGATAATATAAAGTGTCAGGGGATTATGATATTAAAATAAAAGAAAGAGAATATAAAAATGCAAAAGAAGTATACTTTTAGGCTGCTAAAGTAATAGGTGGTAAATACGAAGAGGCAAGTAGAAGCATTCTGAATCAAGGGAAGTGTTTCTTTCTTTTTTACAAGTTGAAAGAGTTGTGAGCTTTTACGTACTGAGTAGAGTCCTAGTGTGGTGTTGTAGGATAAGTATCAGACTGTTAACCTCAAGATCAGTGGTTCAAACCCACCAGTCCCTCCTCAGAAATCCTATACAGGGACTCTAGGAACCGTAGTGTTGTAATAGGCTAGTGTTGGGCTGCGTACTGCAAAGGCAGCATTTCAAATCCACTGTTCACTCCACAGGAAAAAGATGAGACTTTCTAATTCCATAAAGATTTACAGACTCAGAAACCCTACACAGACTCGCTATGAGTCAGAACCCACTTGGCCTTGCACAACCACCACCATGAGCTGGAACTTACTGACAGCACTTAACAACAACAACAACAATAATGTGCTGAATGGAGGAGTCAGTGGAAAGATTGAACCAAAGGAAAGACTAAAAGATTTACTTTGGCAAGATGATGTTTTCTGTAATCAGTGGAAATTCAGGTTGGCTGCAGAGTCCTGGTGTGGTATTGTGGGTTAATGCATTGGACTGCAAAGTCGGTTTGATGCACAACTTCAGTGGTTCAAGTTCACCAGCTGCTCTTTGAAAACCCTATACAGGGTCGCTATGGGTCATAACCAACTTGACGGCACTTAACAATAGTAGAGAAATAGTGATCTAGGGGTTCTGGTGTGGTACTGTGGGATAATCACTGAACAGCAGACTGCAAGGTTGATGGTTCAAACATACCAGCTGCTCTTCAGAAACCCTATGAAGGGTCGCTATGAGTCAGAACCAATTAGATGTCACATGTTGTTATTAAGTACCATCAAGTCAACTCTGACTCATAGTGACCCCTGTATAATGTTTCCAAGGAGCAACTGGGGAGTTTGAACCACTGACCTTACAGTTCAAACCAACCTTATAGTCGAGTGCTTATCCAACAACAACATATAATTCCAATTTCACCCCTAATTTATGACTATGGAATATAGATAACATTGTTGTTAGGTGCCATCAAGTTGGTCGCTGACTAACAGCGACCCTATGCACAACAGAATGAACCACTGCCTAATCCTGTGCCATACTCACAAATGCTGTTACACTTATTCATTGTCTGACTTTCACGTGCATATGAGACTATTGAAATACCGTGACTTAGATCTGGCACAAATTAGTCCTCAAAGTGATATCTTTGCTCTTGAACACTTTAAAGAGGTCTTGTGTGGCAGATTTGCCTAATGCAATATGTCCTTTGATTTTTTTTACTGCTGCTTCTATGAGTGCTGAGATAACTTTATATGTGCATAAAGAGATGTTATGGTTCCAAGCACAAAATCTTGGTTCACAAATATATTTCCTAATACCAGGAACCAAAGTTCCATGGAGAAATTACTGATTCAAGATTGGGCAGGGAAAGTACAAGGTGAGTCTTGGATATATTGCAGTGCCTGAAAGCTTTCTAGAATTGTATAGGGTTATGTCAAAAAGGACCATATTGAAGAGGATCTTAATATCCAAATGTGGAAATTCAACAATTAAAGAAAATAGCCATTGAAATTGATAGGAATGTATTGTATATATACTTAGCAACAACATAGGGTTTCTGAGGAGCAGCTGGTGAGTTCAAACACCTGACCTTGCCATTCAAACTGACCTTGTGGTCTAGTATCTATCCTACAGTGCCATAAATGTTGTTATTAAGTGCCATTGAGTAAGTAATACCACTTGGTTTACTTTCTGGTCACAAGGAGAAAACATGTAATTTTACCATAGAGGAATCAAGGGGCTCAATACTCAAAAAAGTGTTGTAATAAACAATAAGATAAAGTAACATAAAGTACCCAACACCACCTACAATGCAATCTTGCTGGAGAAGTTTAAATTTAATTCAATCAAACCTTTGGAATTTCATTTCTAGATTACAGAAAATAAAAGGACTACCACAGGCTACTCTCTCAAAACATAATGTGGGCCACATTTGTAACCTTAAAGTTTCTAGTGGCTGCCCTTTAAAAATATATAATAAAGCAGCAAAATTAATTTAAGTAATCAGTACATTTTATTTAATCCAACACACCCAAATATTATCATTTAAACACACAATCAATCTGAAAAATTATCAAAACATATTTTATATTATTTTTATTTATTCTTTTTTCTAAATTTAGTATGGAATTTATAGTAATAGAACCTGTCAATTCAGACTAGCTGTGTGTGGTGCTGTAAGGTAAAGAACTGGTCTGCAAAATTGGTTTCAACCACAAGGTCAGTGGTTCAAACTTAACCATCTGCTCCTTGGAAACACTATATAGGGTCGCTATGAGTTGGAACTGATTTGACAGTACTTAACAACAGCAATGCATTTCAAATGCACATGCTGTATATTAAACATTTCTCTAGCACAGACAGCACTGGAGGAATAAGCTAAATAGCACCAAGAGGAAGATGTCTTTCTATAAATTTAAAAGGTGAGATATTTTATATCATTGTCATGTTAATTCTGGATCACACTTAACTGACCAAATTGCCATGGATTCATAACCTTTTAATGAAATGAAAAAAAATATACACAACCCTTGTAATCATTACCATAAACTGCATTATCTCTAGCATAGCAAGTTGACAAGTTTTAATATAAATTAACAGTTTTACTGTAAAAAATCAGATGATGCAGAAAGCATCACTATACTGAAAGGACAGCAACAAAAAAGTCAATGTCCATCCATTTCATGAGGTAGCACATGATCAAGAACCCATGACGCTGAGGAAAGAAGTCTAAGTTGCACTGATGAAAAACAAGGCTGCAGGTATTGATGGAATACAAATAAAACGTTTTCAACAAATTGATGAAGAACTGGAGATACTCTCTAATCTTTGCAAAGAAATTTGGAAGATAGCTACCTGACCAACTGACTGGAAGAGATCCATATGTAGGCCCGTTTCAAAGAGAGGTAACCCAGTGGAATGTGGAACTCATCAAATAATAGCATTATTATCATATGCAAGTACATTTTTTGCTTTAGATAATCAAAGCATGGCTGCAACTGTATATTGAAAGGGAACTTTCAGAGATGATGACATGGAGAGATGGAAAGGCTAGGGACTCTAGACTCAAGGAGGGAGAGGGGCTGTGTGCTGGAGGCCACGGGGGAGGCTTGCAAGGTATGCCCTTTTGTTGTTACAATGGTTATATATTCCTGAGTGCTTCGGTATACATCCAAAACAAGAAACAAAAAACAAAAAACCAGAGGGAATGGAAGCAAACGCTGCTGAATGATGATGCATTGCAATGATTATAATCGTTGCAACAAAACAAAATATGATAGGATGAATGTAAAGCTGATGCTTTCCCATGTAAACTACCACTCAATTCACAATAAAAACTTTAAAAAAAAAAAAAGGGAACTGCCAGAAATTCAAGCTGGATTCAGAAGATGACCTGAATGAGGGATATCATTGCTGATATCAGATTATCTTGGTTTAAAGCAGAAAATATCAGAAAGATATTTGCTTGCTCTTTATTGACTATGCTAAAGCTTTTGACCGTGTGGATCATGACAAGCTATGGATAGTGTTGCAAAGAATGGGTATTCCAGAAAACTTGAATGTGCTACCAGGAACCTGTACACAGACCAAGAGACAGTTGTTAGAACAGAACAAGGGAATGCTGAATAGTTTAAAATTAGGAAAGGTGTGAGCCAGGTTGCATTTTTCATCATACTTATTCAGTCTGTAAAATGAGCAAATAATCTGAAAACTTGGATTATATGAAGAAGAAAATGGCACCAGAACTGGAGGAAGACTCATTAAAAACCTGTGATATGCAGATAACACAATTTTTCTTGTTCAAAGCAAAGAGGACATAAAATACTTACTGATGAATATCAAAGACTACAATCTCTAGTATGGTTTACACCTTATTGTAAAGAAAACAAAAATTCTCATAACTGGAGCAATAAGTAACATGGTAAGTGGAAAAAAGATTGAGTTTATCAAAGACCTCATTTTGCTTGTATCCGCTATCAACACACATAGAAGCAGCAGTCAAGAAATTAAATGACATATTGCATTCAGCAAATCTGTTGCACAAGATCTCTCTGGTAGCGAAGTGGTTACGAGTCAGGTTGCAAACCTCCAGGTCAGCAGTTCGAATCTACCAGCTGTTACGCAGGAGAAAGATAAGGTTTTCTGCTCCTGTGAAGATTTACAGCCTCATAAACCCTATGCGGGTCGCTATGAGTCGGTTCCGACTCCATAGCACACCACCACAACCACCATGTGCAATGTGAACCTATGTACAAAAGAAAGAGAAAAGCTATCAGTTTGAGAACTAAGATGCGTCTGACATAAGCCATGGTATTTTCAATCACCTCATATATATTTTTCCCGGTGTGGTGTTGTGGGATAAAGCACTGGGCCATAGGGTTGGTTTGAACTACACGGTCAGTGGTTAAAATTCACCAGCTGTTCCTTGGAATCCCTATACAGGGTTGCTATGAGTCAGAACTGACTCAAGGGCACTTAACAGCTATGACAATATGTTGTTCTTGTTGTTAGGTGCCATCAAGTCAGTACTGACTCATAGCAACCCTATGCACAGCAGAACACAACACTGCCCGATCCTGGGCCAACCTCACTACTGTTGTACTGTTGCCACTCTTGAGTCCATCGATGCTGCCACTTGGACAATCCATCTCGTTGGGGGTCTTCCTCTTTTTCTCTGACCCTCCACCTTACCAAACATAATATCCTTCTCCAGCGACTGGTCCCTCCTGACAATATGTCTGAAGTATGAGAGATGAAGTTTGGCTATCCTGGCCTCCAAGGAGCATTCCTGCTGTACTTCTTCCAACACAGATCTGTTGGTTCTTTTGGAAGCCCATGGCACTTTCAATATTCTCCTCCAACACCATAACTCAAATGCATCAATTCTTCTATGGTCTTCCTTATTTACTGTCCAGCTTTCGCATGCATATGAAGTTATTGAAAATAACTTGGCTTGGATCAGGCACACCTTAGTCCTCAAGCTGACATCTTTGCTCTTCAACACTTTAAAAAGTTCTTGTGCGCAGATTTGCCTAATGTAATACATCCATGTGATTTCTTGACTGCTTCTTCCCTGAGTTTTGATAGTTGATCCAAGAAGTCCTTGATAACTTCAATCTTTTCTCTCTTGATAAGAATGTTATTTATTGGTCCAGTGGTGAAGATTTTTGTTTTCTTGCCATTGAGATGTAGTCCATACTGAAGGCTGTGCTCTTTGATCTTCATCAGTAAATGTTTTAAGTCCTCTTCACTTTCAGCAAGCAAGGTTGTATCATCTGCATATCGCAGGATGTTAATGAGTCTCCTTCCAATCCTGTTGCCAGCTTCTTGGATTATTTGCTCAGCATACAGGTTGAATAAGTATGATGAAAGAATACAACCTTGTCACACAGATTTCTTAATTTTAAACCATTCAGTGTTCCCATGCTTTGTTCAAACAACTGCCTCTTGGTTCATGTACAGATTCCTAATGAGCACAATTACAGACATTCGAAAATTGGACAATGAATGAGGCAGCCTGTAGAAAAAGTGATGCCTTTAAGTTATGGTGCTGGAGAAGAATATTGAAAGCACCATGGTTGTCAGAATAACAAATAAATCTGTCTTGGAAGACGTAAAACCAGAATATTTCTTAGAAGCCAGATGCCGAGACTTTTTTTCTCATACTTTGTACATGCTATCAGGAGGGACCAGTCCCTGGAGAAGGATATCATGCTTGGTAATGTGGAGGTCATCAAATAACAGGAAGACCCACAATGAGATGGATTAGCACAGTGGCAGCAGCAATGGACTCAAGCGTAATAATTGTGAGGATGGTGCAGGTCTGGATAGTGTTTTTGTCCTGTTGTGGAAAGTGTTTTGATGAGTCTGCACTGAATAGACAACACCTAACAACAAATACAGATTAAAGCAGTAGAAAAATTGAGATGAATCTAAAGCTGCATTGCAGCTAGCCCTCGAATTTGACTACCAGAAAAAAATCTGTTTTAGAGCAAAGAGGGAAATCACCAAAGTCACAGGAGGTGACGTATATGTGTCAATATGTGATTATTTTCCCTACCTCTTTGCCTATGTCTACACAAGATACCCAAGGACACCATGTGTCAGAATGCCGACTTTTAAAAATCAGCTATAAAATTGATATTTGGCTTTCTTTATTGTTTTCTTAAGAGTGCAGCTGTCCTGGCCAAGTTACAGTACGTTCTCACCAAAATTCTTCTGTACAACTGAAATGACAAGATATTTTTCCTTCCCTTCCTGTCATTAAATTGTAATGAGGTGTTGGTGACCTTACTGTTATGGTTACCATTATTGCTATGGTGATGGTCCTATACATTCCAAAGGAAGAAAAATTAACAAATCTAGTATATAATATTACTTTTAAACATCCTCTGTATGAAGTAAAAGGTAAACTTACTTGATTTATATAAATTCTTAATAAATATTTGCATAATGTAAGGTAAAACAATGTTTTCATAATGTGCTTATGATATCTTTCATTTTGTGTATCATTTTCATAAGCTCTTTAACCTATATTAATCTATTTGAACCTCATGAAACTCTTTAGAGCTGGTAGATTAAGTATTAACAGACCTATTTTAGAAAGTTGGAATGTGGCAGATACAATTGGTTGCCTGCTAAAGCAAAAAGCAGGAGCTAAGAAGTGCAGCTAAAGTACAGTATTGTCAAGTTACACCTGCAAAAAGTAACAGCTGTGATAAATGGTGGACCACGGTTATAGATATAACCAGGCACAAAACATATCTAATAGACTGTTGGGTTTGTGTGTGTGTGTGTGTGTGTGTGGTGGAGAAGATAATGTCCAGAAATGAGACTAGAAATGTAGACTAGAGTATTGATGAGAAAAAGCCTTAAAATCTTGTGAGAATTCCTTAAATCTGGAGCACTCAATTCTTTAGAATACAACCCTGAATTGTATGTAGAAATCTGTTTATATGCGTATGTGTATGTCTTAGAGTTTCTGAATGCTCACTGATGCAGAATAGTTTAAGAATTCTTGCTTTGGGGAATAAACAAAGTAGAAAATACTCATTTGGAATTTACATGTCAACTTTTTCCAGTTATAAATGTTTTTCACAACTGGGAGATTGGAAAACCAGAGTTAAAAATGTGTTTAATGACAAGCTTCCCTGGTTAACACCCTAGGTTCTCTGGATTGTAAACTGATGTAATCATATAGTATCTATTAAACATCTCTGTCAAATGCTGATCATTTCTCATAGGCTTTTTGTGTACTAAAGCCTCATCTCATTCTATCCTCATGTTGTTTTTGTTAATTGCTGTCAAGTGGGTTCCAATTCATAGTGACCCTGAATAGAGTTTCTGAGAAGTGGCTGATGGATTTGAACCACCTACCTTGTGGTTATCAGTTCAATGCTTATCCTTCAATGCTACACCAGAACTCCTCATATGATCCCCCTTATTAGTTAATGATGGAGTCCTGGTGTGACACTATATGGTAAACCTGGATCACAAGATTAGTTTGAACTGCAAAGTTGGTGGTTCAAACTCATCAGCTGCTATTTGGAAACCTTATGCAGGGTCATTATGATTTGGAACTGGCTTGACAGCACTTAATAAAAATAGTTAAAAAAAAGAGTTAAGTAGTTTCTGCTTAACTAAACTCATAATGCTCTCCTGATATTGGAAGTCAGTAGTTTCCTTTCTCAGGGGAAAAAAAACAAATCACTCTTGTATCCCATGACCAGACACCAAATTTATTGTAAATGAGGCTAGCAGAGATATCAAGCCTATTCCAGTCATTGGTGCAAGAGGCCTAGGAGCCCACATTGTTATTGCTGTTGTTAGGTACCATCAAATCTGTTCTGATTCAAAGTGAACCTATGTCTGAAAGAAAATAGGACTTCCCAGTACTGAACATCCTCATCATTGTTGTTATGTTTTCGTGCTTTGTTGGAGTCACTGTATTAATCCATCTCATTTAGGGTCTTCCTCTATTTCACTGACCCTCTACTTTGTTAAGCATGGTATATTCAATATTATTTGAAAATACATAAATTCACCTCCAGTCTTCTTTATTTATTGTCCAGCTTTCACATGCATGTAAGGCAATTGAAAATATCATGGTTTGGGTCAGGCACATCTTAGTCCTCAAACTGACCTTTGCTCTTTAATACTTTAAATACTTTTGTAGCAGATTGAGTCAATGTAATATCTCATTTGATTTCTTAACTTTTGCCTTCATGGCTGTTGAATGTGGATCAAAGTAAAATGAAATCCTTGAAAAATTCAATATTTTCTCTAGTTATCATGAATGACACTGTTTTTAGTCTATTTGTGAGGATTTTTTATTTCTTTGCTCACTAATCTCTTCCAAGAAATTTGAAAGGCAGCTAATGGGCCAAACTATTGGAGGAGATCTATATTTGCGTCCATTCCAAAAAAAGGTGACCCAGTGGAAGGCACAAATCATCAAACAATATCGTTCACATCACATACAACTAAAATTTTGCTGAAGATAATTCAAAAACATTTACAGCAGTACAATGGCAAACAGCTGTCAGAAATTCAAGTTGGATTCAGAAGAGGACATGGAATGAGGGATGTCTTTCCTGATATCATACGGATCATGGTAGGAAGCAGATAATACCAGAAAGATGTTTACTTATGCTTTACTTACTATACAAAGGCATTTAACTGTGTGGATCGTAACAACATATGGACAACATTGTGCAGAATGGGTACTTTAGGACACTTAATTTGTGCATGAGGAACCTATACCTAGACTAAGAAGCTGTTGTTCAAACAGAACAAGGGAATTTGGAATGGTTTAAAAATCAGTAAATGTGTGTGCCAGGATTGTAGTCTATCACCATATTTATGTAAACTGTATGCTGAGCAAAAAATCAGAGACTCTGGATTATATGAGGAAAACCTGGCATCAGCATTGGAAGAAAAATCATTAACTATCTTCCATATGTCCTGCTATTCATAAGGTTTTCAGTGACTAAAGATGCGGAAGTACTTCGCCACTCTTTCTTCCTAGTCTGTCTTTGTCTGGAAGCTCATCTGAAACCTGTCCAGCAAGGGTGACCCTGCTGGTTATTTAAAATACCGGTGGCATAGCCCTCAGAATCACAGCAACTCACAAGCCACCACTGTACAACAGACAGGTGTGTGCCAGGATTGTAGTCTATCACCATATTTATGTAAACTGTATGATGAGCAAAAAATCAAAGAATCTGGATTATATGAGGAAAAACCTGGTATTTTCAATAACCTCATATGGATGTGAAAGCTGGACAGTGAATAAGGAAGATCGTAGAAGAATTGATGCCTTTGAGTTGTGGTGTTGGAGGAGAATACTGAAAGTGCCACGGACTGCCAAAAGAACCAATAGATCTGTTTTGGATGAAGTGCAGCCAGAGTGCTCCTTAGAGGCCAAGATGGCTAAACTTCGTCTCTCATACTTTGGACATATTGTCAGGAGGGAACAGTCGCTGGAGAAGGATATCACGTTTGGTAAGGTAGAGGGTCTGAGAAAAAGAGGAAGACCCTCAATGAGATGGATTGGCCAGGTGGCAGCATCAATGGACTCAAGTGTGGCAACAGTAGTGAGGTTGGTCCAGGATCGGACGTTGTTTAGTTCTGCTGTGCATAAGGTCGCTAAGAGTCGGTGCCAACTCGATGGCACCTAACAACAACAACAACATATGTCCTGGTGGCTCTGTTGGATAAATATTGGGCTGCTAACTACAAGATTAGTTGTTCAAAGCCACCAGCTGCTTCTCAGAAATCTATACAGGTTGCTATGAGTGGGGACTGACTCAAAAGCACATAAAAATAACAACGGCAACAATATGCATAACCTTGCTTGTTGAAAGCAAAGAGGACTTAAAATAATTACATATAAAAGACTTAAGTATGGGTTGCACTTCAGTGTAAAGAAAATGAAAATCTTCACAATTGACCCAATAAATAACATCATGATGATAAACATAGAAAAGACAAACATTTCCAAAGACTCAATTTCCAAATACTTGCTTGGATCCACAATTAATGTCCATTGAAGCAGCAATCAAGATATCAAACAACATATTACACTGAGCAAACCTGCTGCAAAAGACCACTTTAAAGTGTTCAAAAGCAAAGAAGTCAGTTTAAGGAATGAAGTACACCTGACCCCAAGCCATGATATTTCAAATTCCCTCATATGCATGAAAACCTTAGTAGAATCTATGCATTTGAATAGTGGTTTTGACAATTAATTTTGAAGTACCATGGACTGCCACAATGAACAAATTTATTTTAGGTGAAGTACAGAGAAAAAGAGGAAGACCCCCCAGCGAGAAGAATTGGCAAAGTGGCAGCATCAATAGGCTCAAGGGGGGCAGCAATAGTGAGGTTGGCCCAGGATCTGGCAGTGTTTCCTTCTGCTGTGCATAAGATCTCAATGAGTCAGTAATGACTTGGAACCTAACAACAAAAATAAAAACAACAGCTAGGAAGCTTCTTAGAAGTGAGGATGGTGGGACTTTGTCTCTCATACTTTAGACATGTTGTCAGGAGGGACCAATTCTTGGAGAAGGACATCATGCATGCCAGAGTAGAGCATCAGCAAAAAACTGGAAGATCCCCAATGAAACGGATTAGCACAGTGGCAGGAAAAAAAGGATCAAACATAATTGTTAGAATGGTGCAGAACCTGGCAGTCTTTCATTCTGTGTGCATAAAGCCTCTATAAGCCTGAATTGACTTGAGGATACCTAGCAACAACAATAACAAATTTTCTCTTTTTATTTATGTGGTTCATTTTCTTCTTTCTTGTCTTCTTAATGACCTTTTGCTTTCTTTCTGTATGATGTTCTTGATGTCATCCCATATTTTTTCTGGACTACAGTCTAATGCAGCAATTCTGTTCTTCAGATAATCTTTAAATTTAGGTGGGATATGTTCAAAGTCAAATCTGAGCTCTTGTTTTAATTCTCTTATAGTTTTAGCTTGAACTTGCATATGAGCAATTGATGGTCTGTTTCACAGTCTGCCCCTGGCTTTGTTTTGGTTGATGATATGGAGTTTTCCCACAATCTCTTTCCACAGATGTAGTTAATTTGACTTATTTGCATTCCATCTGGTGATGTCCATGTGTATAGTTGTCTTTTATGTCGTTTACAAAAGTAATTGAAATGAACAAGTTATTGGTCTTGCAAAATTCTCTCATGCAATCTCCAACATAATTTCTAATACGAAGGTCATATTTTCCAACTACTGATCTTTCCTCTTAGTTTCAAACCTTTGCATTCCAATCACTAGTGATTATCAATACATTTTGGTGACATGTTTGATCAATTTCATACAAAAGAATATGGTAGAATTCTTTGATTTCTTTCTTAAACTGAAAGAACTGAAGACAAATTCAAGCCTCAACGTGTGACAAAGAAGGATTCTATGATAAAACATTGAAAGATGCAGAAAGCATCAAAAGAAGATGGAATACAACAAAAAGAAATGTACCAAAAAGAAATGGATGATGTTCAACCATTTCAAGTGATACCATATGATCAAGAGCCAATAGTACTGAAGTAAGAGTACTATATCAAGGTGCACTAAAGACATTAATAATTAGTAAGTTTCTAAGAATGAATGGAATGCAAATTGAAATAGTTTTTAAAAACTGATACAACACTGGAGGCATTCATTAATCTATGCCAAGAAATTTGGAAGACATCTGATTGAAAGAGATCCATATGTGCGTCCATTGTAAAGACAGGTAAACTAGTGGAATACAGAAATCATCAGACAATATCATTAATTTCACATGTAGGCAAAATTTTGCTGAAGACAATTCAAAAATGGCTGCAACAGTACATTGACAAGGAACTGACAGAGGTTCAAACTGGATTCAGATGAGGGTGTGGAAAGAAGGTTATCATTACTGACATCAGATAGCTCTTGACTGAAGGCAGTGAATGCCAGAAAATAAATGTTTACCTGTGCTTCAATGGCTGTGTAAAGTATTTCTAGTGTGTGGATCATGACAAGCTATGGATAACATTGCAAACAATAAGTATTCCTGAACACTTAATAGTGCTAATCAGGAGCCTGTACATAGACCAAGTGATCATCATTTGAACAGAACAATTGGACACAGAGAGGTTTAAAATTAGGAAAGGTGTGTGTCAGGGTTTTATTCTTTCATCATATTTATTCAGTCTGTATAGTGAGCAAAATATCCAAGAAGTTGGATTCTATGAAGAAGAGCATGGCATTAGGATTGGTCAAAGACTTATTAACAATCTACAATATGCAGATGATACAATCTTGCTTCCTGAAAATTAAGAGGATTTAAGAGACTTTCTGATGAAGTATGGGTTACACCTCAATCTAAAGAAAACAAAAATCCTCGCCACTGGACCCATAAACAACACCATGATAAATGGAGAAAAGATTGAAGTTGTCAAAGACTTCATTTTGCTTGGCTCCATTATCAACCCTTATGGAGGCAGCAGCCAAGAAATTAAACAACATATTGCATTACACAAATCTGCTGCCCAAAACCTCTTTAAAGTGTTCAAGAGCAAAGACGTCAGTTTGAGGACTAAGGTGCACTGGACCCAAACCATGGCATTTTCAATAGCTTTATATGCCCGTGGAAGTTGGATAGTGAATCAGCAATACCATGGAATAATTGATACATTTGATTTATAGTGTTGGAGAAGAATATTAAAAGTACAATGGACTGTCAGAAGAACAAACAAATGTATGTTGTAATTGTTGTCATTAAGTACCGTGGAGTTGGTTCCGACTCATAGTGACCCTGCACAGGGGTTCCGAGGTTTTAAATCTTTACAGGAGCAGAATGTCTCATCTTTATCCTGCGGAACCGCTGGTAATTTTGAACTGCTGACCTCAAGGTTGGTAGCCCAACTCATAACCACTAAACTACCAGAGCTGGAATAAGTACAGCCAAAATGTTCCTTAGAAGCCAGGATGGCCAGACTTCATCTCTCATACTTCAGATATTATTAGGAGGGACTCATCCCTGGAGAAGTACATCATCCTTGGTAAAGTGAAGGGTCAGCAAAACAGAGATGGATTTGCAGAGTGGCAGGAGCAATGGGCTCTAGCATAATAATTGTGAGGAATAGGCAGGATTGGGTAGTATTTCATTCTGTTGTGCATAGGGTCTGTATGTGTTGGAGCCAACTTAGAGCAGCCACCAACAACAGCAGAGAACCTCTATCATACCACAGTGTAGTCTGAGCTAAATTAATTTTAGGAAAATAAAACTTGAGTTTTCAAAATATTACTTTCCAATAATCCCAGTTATCTCCTCTGGATTATCTTCAATCTGTGATGTATTAGTGTTGTTCTCTGTGATACACTGGTTTGAGAGCAATAAGATGATGCCAGAGTCTATATTTTGTCTTAGTTTTCTCCTTAAATGTAATTTTTTTTTTTCATTAGCTGAGTTGTAACTGAGGCACATTTAACAACTGTTTGCATATAACTTCAAAGAACATGATTAGAAAACAAATGTATTTGCTTTATTCATATTCACTGTTCAATCATTCATTTATGTTTTATTAAGCAACTATCAAATGTCATAATGTCAAGCAAAATAATTTAGGAGGCTAAATTAGGTGATGCCTGTTTCCAGAGGTTTCTCAGCTATGAGAGACACCTGGGCCCCTTTAGTTACATGAGGCTAGTGGTATATTTTGAAAATGAAAACCTGACAAATACATTCCATATTATATTCCAAATATTTACATTTTTAAAAGTAATGCTTTTTACACACACAGATAAAAATCAATGATAATTTTGCTATCCAGGCAGTAACATTTGGATTTATAAATGTACTAACTCATATTGTTCTACAAAGCAATATGGTCCAATAAGGGATCTAAACTTGAAGTATATGATGAATGTCTGGTTTAAGTCCTGTTAGCATGCCTCTATTTATATAACCTTGTTTGGATACAGGTTAAATTTCTGTTTGCTGTTCTTTGTGAATGTGAAGCCTATGTCAAATGTTCCTGACTGACCGCAGTTATTTACTATCAATTTAGAATAAATTGCACACACAGTCATTTGTAACACGGTAAACTGTGTACAAATATAATCCAAAGTTTTTATTCATGTCTACAAAATGGTCCAAATTCTAGTTGTCTCGAATGTGGGGAAATATACATGTGTTGCTTCTAGGTCCTCCATTCTAAAACGACCTGGAGATTTCTAGCATTGCCAGAGATTTATGAACAAGCAAGTCCTAGAAAGGGTTCTTGCCTAAGGAATGTCCTGACTATGAGATTAAGGAAGGTTCAAGTTACTGGTATCTGAGAATTTGATCCTGCTCAAACTCCTCCCTAAAAGGATCACTGAAAATACTCTTAAGTCAATAAATGTATGATTTATGACTTTAGATATCTGTGCCTAAATACTGGTGATAGGATTAGAATACAATTAAAAGATATTTTTGATGTTTAGTTTGTTGTAAAATTTGAACGCTGTTTTGTTCACATCAACTATTTTTAGACACAGTTGGCATGCCATATGGATATATTTCTAGTTCTTTATCTCTAGTAAAGGTTTATTTAAAAAGAAAAATGCAGGCTAATGCTAAAGCCTTCAAATTAGTGCAAAGTTCAATGCAATCCATTTAAATGCTCACAGTTTGTTCTTAACACTCCCATTTTCCCACATGAAGAGAAAATTTTTCTTTCTGAGAAATACCTTGGATACACACCAGCTTGTTAAAAATCAGGCATACACAATAACTTCTAAGATTGGCTTCTGGGTATTACCATAATCATTGGGACAATGCAGTCAATTGGCATAACACAGTTCACAAAAATCATGATCTGCCTACTAGTGAAGTTAGTAGCATCTAGAGTCTTAAAAGTTTTCTAAAGGCCATATAAAATACAATTATAGGTCTTTATTTACCAGGAGAAAAACAGTGAGAAAGTAAGCAAAAGCTCAAAGAAGAAACAAGTCTACATTTGCTACAACCTCATTTATCCTGAGACCAGAAGAACTAGATAGTGCCCAGTTACTACCACTGACCATTCTAACGAAGGTCACAATAGTTGGTCCTAGATATAAGGGGAGAAGAAGATGAACTAGAACTCACATTCTTATTTTTTTTTTAAAGTCAGATAACCTGGAACCACAGAAAAAAGAGGATTCCTTGAGACATTCTTTAAGCGTAGAATCAGACCTTTCCCCTGAGATCATCTTTTAATGAAATAGCAGAATGGTACAGAAAATAAAGGATATTACCCATAAGATTGGTGTCTCACCTAAAAAACATCAATATAAAGCCAAAGGGTCAACAATTAATCAAAATGAGATAAGAAGACAGATAATTAGAATTCTGGAAAGGGTACAAACAACACATGGAGAATGTTGACACATTGTGATAAAGTAACTAATGTCACAAAACAATTTGCATATAAATTGTCAAATGGGAACCTAACTTGCGGTGTAAACTTTCATCAAAGCTCAATAAAATATTATTCAAAAATAAATAAATAAAATCAGGTATACAAAGGATGACGTGCTGAAAAATTTGGTGCTGTCTAGACAAGTATGCTACTGTGCTGTGTTGGGCTGGTGGTTGCCATGGTAATGAGCAAATAAGCTCTTACAGCTCTGTTAAATACTGGGTTGTGGATGCTTTCTTTACAATAGGCAATTTTCCCTCCCTTGAAATTGGGATTGCCAAAAACAATATAACTAACTCTAAGACATGAAATCATATCATCCTTTATTGTCATAATCCAATGATGCTTCAGGTTGCAAAATGAATGTTGTACTATAATGTTTCTTGTCAAAGTAATTCATTTTTCTTTGCCATTTGTCAGAATATTAACAAGTTCTTCATTATGTAGCAGAAGGAGCTGAGCCCAGGAAACAACAGCAAATGGGCAGGAAATTCAAAATGCCTTCACTTGTTTCCATAAATGATTTCATTTATATTTTTTTCTCATTAAGATTATATCTTTCTTTCATTAAACCAATACTTTTGCATCTCTCTAGCACAGGCTCTTTGTTAATCTATAAGTGCATAAATTTGGATAAGGTGCCACCTTTTCCCTCAAGGATCTGTTAGTTTAATGAGCGGCAAAGAGAAGGCAACCATTAAAGGCAGAATTGTGTAAGTGGGACATGTGACATTCAAATTGTTTCTAGAACACATACATGTGGCATAAAATTCAGAACTGAGAGGTCAGTGAAAGCATCCCCTTGACATGATATCGAAACCTGAAAGAAAAGCAGAACAACCCGTTAGTGGGGGAAAACATACCAAGGAAATAGAACAAGTTATTCAACACATCTGAGGCATGAGATAAATACTACGTTTTGGCCAATTGGGGGAGGGGGAATGAGTGAGGGAGGAATGTAGAGTATGATTGGATTTGTAAGAGAGGGAAATAAAGAAAGATGAATCTTGAAATGTAGTCAATAACATGAGCATAACTATGTTTAAGAGTCTCTGAGTGGAGCAATCGGCTAACATGCATGACTGCTAAAAGGTTGGAGATTTGAGGCCACCCAGAGTTGTTTTGCAAGAAAGGACTAGTAACCTACTTCCCAAAAATAAACTACTGCAAGCCCTATGGAACACACTTCTACTCTAACACTTATAGAGTTTCTATGAGTTGCAATCTACTTAATGGCAATAGATACTAGAGATATAAGGGCTTTGGATGTACTTGAGGATGCTGGGAAACCATTGAAAGGTTTTAAACACAGAAATGACACTTCAGAAATTTACTTCTAATTGCAATGTGAGCAATGAATTGGAAGAGAGCAAAACTGGAAGGAGGCAAAAATAGTTAGAAGCTTATCAAATCCAAGAATCTTTTCTGAGTACTTATCAGCATTTCCATCAGTGATGAAGACTGTTGATGGTCCTCCTTCCTTACAGTAAGAAGTCAAAGCATAGTTGGACACATAACTACCCAGCTTAAGATTTGTATTCCCCAGACTCCCTTGCAGCTAGATAAAACCATGGGTTTTAGTTCTGGCTGTCAATTAAAGTGATGTGTGCCCTCCCCTTTTTCTCCTTCCTGCAGACATAAATGCAAATGTGATGGATGATAGGATATGAGAAACTAATTTAGACCACAAGACAAAAATCCAGTATTAAGGAGACAGAATAAAAAGGCTGAACAAGGCTGGGACTCTATTTTTAGGTGTAATTCAAGGCTCTATTCTATGCATCCTCTATTGGTGGACTAACGAATTTCATTGACTGAAATAGAGGACTTACAATTTCACCCTGATATTTGACTATACTCATATTTTTAAGTGCCTGCAACATACTTCCATTTACGTCTCCAACTATCATTTATAAATCAATATGGCTCAAGCAGGGTTTTTCATCTTATGTCCTTCACCCACATTATTCCCTTTCTTCTCATGTCTTTTCTTTCCAAAGCAGTATATTTTCCCTACTCCATTAGATCTGAAGCCTTTTGGCTGTCTTTCAATGTTCTCCTTCCTTGATATAACTAACCTGTTTCAAAGCCTTGTTGCTTCGATTTGTATCAAATAACTTTTATATTTATCTTTACAATCAATGGTGCCATTATATAACACAAACATTTTTGCAACCATTATCTCTTCTTAGTCCCCTCTCCTTAAATGTGACACTGAATAATGTCCTTGAAAACCACTTGTTGTTGTTATTGTTATTGTTGTTGTTAGGTGCAATCAAGTCAGAACCAACTCATAGCAACCCTATGCACAACAGGACAATCCTATGCTCTGACTGATCCTGGGCCAACATTACAATTGTTGCACGCTTGAGCCCATTGATGCTGCCACTTTGCCAATCCATCTCGCTGGGGGACTACCTCTTTTACTGACCCTCCACCTTACCAAACATGATATCCTTCTCCAGCAATTGGTCCCTCCTGACAATATGTCTGAAGTAGGAGAGACGAAGTTTGGCCATCTTAGCTCCCAAGAAGCACTCTGGCTGCACTTCTTCCAGTACAGATCTGTTGTATTTTTGGCAGTCCATGGCACTTTCAATATTCTCCTACAGCACCATAACACAAAAGCATCAAATCTTCTATGGTCTTCCTTATTCACTGTCCAACTTTGCATGCATATGAGGTTATTGAAAATACCGTGACTTGGGTCAGGCACAACTTAGTCTTCAGGCTGATAGCTTTGCTCTTCAACACATTAGAATGGTCTTGTGCAGCAGATTTGTCTAATGCAATATGTCATTTGATTTCTTGACTGCTGCTGCCATTGCTAATATTTGATCCAAGAAGAATGAGGTCCTTGACAATTTCAATCTTTTGTCCATTGATAAAAATATTGTTTATTGGTCCAGTGGGGAGGATTTTTGTTTTCTTGACATTGAGATGCAATCTATAACAAAGGCTGTGCTCTTTGATCTTCTTCAGTAAATATTTTAAGTCCTCTTCACTTTCAGCAAGCAAGGTTGTATCATTTGCATATCTCAGGTTGTTAATGAATCTTCCTCCAATCCTGATGTCACGTTTTTCTTCATATAACCCAGCTTCTCAGATTTTTTGCTCAGCATACAGTTTGAATAAGTATGGTGAAAGAGTACAACCCTGTCACACACCTTTC
>NW_006408848.1:257946-263753 GCF_000296735.1 Chrysochloris asiatica
AATGGAAAGCCTTTGCGTAGTCAATAAAGCAAAGGTAAACACATTTCTGATCATCTTTGCTTTCAGCTTAATATTGTTATTAAGCTCCCTTAAATCAGTTATAACTCATAGCTATCCTGTATAGAGTTTCTAAGGAGTGGCTGGTTGGTTTGAACCAACAACCTTGTGGTTAGCAGTCCAGTGCTAATTCTACAGTGCCACACCAAGACTGTAAAACTTAGATCATGTCTTTTCCTATTTCAAGAACTGACACAAGATACCTTGGCTTTATAACCTTGGTTCAAAACCTTTTGTTTAGGAAAGAAAGAGGCATAGTGGAAAGAGCAGGGACTTTTGAGTCTAACAGACCAGGATTTGAATCTATCGTTCACTAGGTGAGTGACTTTGAACAATCACTTTAGCATTCTAAGCTGAAATTGTCACAATATGAAAGAGAAATGGTAAGAATTCATACCAGGCAGATTGCTGTGAGCTGCATGTGAGATAATTGACCCTTAGTATGGTGCCAGCATATGGAAGCTTTCACTAAATGTCTTGTTCTTTTCTGGTCACTACAATCTAGAGCTACTCGACCCACACATCTGAATTCTACTTTCTGTTTTTCCCCCATTTCAGTTCTGGCTGTATTCAGTCTTACCTCTGTGTCTCTGTTCTTATATTCCACACATAAATGTGTATTTCACTGCTTTTTTTTAATTCAACAAGTATTTATTGAAAGAGTCTCTTTTGTGTCAGGCACTGTTCCAGTCCCTTACTTAAATCCTGCTCCTCATTTGTAATATGGTCAAGCTCCCCCAAAGTCTTCTGCAGATGCTTTAATGTCCCCAATAGAATGTTCTTCTCTCTAAATGTCACTGTCCTAATCCCAAAGCTCCTCATGTTCTCTAGTCATTGGTTGACACTTTCTCATTTAGTATATAACATAGATGAGAGCTAGAGAATGTGCTCATTCTATTCCTTTCTATTTTCAGTTTGATACTAGTTTCATACTGCCCTGATTGACAAGCACCATTGCTTAATAGCAATACCAACTCTGGTATCAATTGCCTAAAGAGGATACATCTTAAAGTATCTAGTTCTGGCTTAGGAAAACTTCCATTTCAAACGAATGGATTCTACAACAAGCCACCAGTGTATGTATATATAAATATTGTCAGAAACTTAAGAATCATCTTTTCAGCTTTCCTCCTTACACTGAATATTCATGACAAAAACTTTATGTCTGGCAAAACGTGAATATTTTTTTCCAAGAATTTCTTCTTCTGGACAAGCTAGGCAATTTACTAATGAGCTTTCAGTCAGGAAGCAGGAGCTCTAGAGATCACCTTGGGGGATTCTGCTTTAAACCATAAGACTTTTTTCTACAAATGATAGTAGAAGAGAAGAGATGGGGAGAAAAAAAGGAGTGTTGGTTAATTGTTCTACCTTCCCAGGTGCTGTTTATTTTTACTTATCTCTTGTCAACAAACAAGAAAGGGGCTTTAGGTCTTATTACAATCTGACATGCTGTTGCCATACATCTTCTAGTGTACATGAGAACTAGTTAAGGCCAATTCACAACATTCTAATCAGCAAAGAAGTCTCAAGTGATATGAAAGGCTTGAAAGCCTGGCTATGTACAGCACCTCAGAACTTCTCAGATTTATAGTTACCCTGGTTTGTCATCATTTCTCTTGAAATTTGAATATATTTCAAGAAGAGATATTTGTAAAATGTCTACTTTGAGCAAAGCACAGTTCTTGAGGTTACATTTAGAGTTGAGAGTCCTGGGTTCTGGTTCTTTCCCACCATTCTTTGGACCTTTGAGAAAGCATTTCTATTTTTTTTTTTGGGTGGGGGGTTGGAAGTAGGGGGAAGAGAAGAGGTGAGCATATTTATGTCACTAGTAAATTAAAATATCCTTCCTTAGAACACTATGTTCTGTGAATCAATATAGTATCATTGCTTTAGGAGTGTACAAACAAAACATAGCATCTATTAGAAATTTGTTCTCTGGAGTAAGACGACCAAGGTTAAAATATTGACTCCATTCTATCACTCATTATGTGACTTTGAGCAAATCACTAAGCCTCTGAATGTCTAGATCCTTCATTGTAAAGTGGACATATAAAGAGTAGCCTTCTCCGAGACTTCTAAGGATTCAAAGTTCATATAAAGAATTTAATACAAATGTGCATTAGAGAATTTCTTGAGGTGATTGAAGCAATTTATAACTTAAATATGATGGTGGTTATATTACTACATATATTTGTTAAAACTTAAGGAACTATGGGAGGGCTTCCAAAAGTTCATGGGGAAAAAAAATGGACTTAAAAAAAAAATGGAATATTTCCACAAACTTTTGGATGCCTGCTTCTATAACATCTTAAAAAGGTGAGTTTATAATAAACCTGATGTTAAAATGAAATATTAAAGAAAAACAAGCATTCAGGAAGTTCATTCTTGTTATTATTCCTACTTATGAAAACAACCAACTAGCCTTTAAAGCATCTCAAGATACTTAGACCTAACTGAAACTCACAGGGATTAAGAATGTAAGAAAATGGCTAAAAAGAGAGGGGCTCCCAGTACAGACTTCTTAAATACTGATATTTATTTATTTATTTAAGGTTAGTGTAACCTTATTATGTCCTTTCCTGAATGTCTCACTGTGGTCTGAACTGGATGTGGAAGCTGCTCTTTTTGCTCGAGCTGCTCTTGTTCGCCATGATTCAGCCACAGATGCTCTTTCTCACTTTATGATTGTGTCTGCTGGTTTACCAAGAAACTGGAGACACAGATCAGCCAATTAAATATCATCACATTTTCAGTGCCCTTGGGAAAGGCATACAAGAAACAGACTGTGTTTATATCTCACACCTCTGGGGAAGCTGCACAAGCAGAAAGCCATGTAGGATTTTTCCTTCTCTTTATTCTAGAAGAAGAATTAAAATACAAAAACCCAAGCAAGACACAGCCACCCAAAGCAAACAAACAGAAAAATGCAGTTTCAAATATAGAAGCAGTCTCCATAATGAATATTCATGTGGGAGCAGTTGTCACAAAATCTGCAGAAAAATCTGGCCAAAGGCTATTTTCTTTGGGGGGCTTTGCAGTGCTTGGTGCTAAAAGACTTCAGTGTATATAAACACCAAGTCTACTACCATGCCTAACTAATCTGCTAACCACTCACTGTTAGCACCTGGAAGAAGTTCACCTGCTGAGGGAGCACTGATTGAAGAGCATACTGGTGAGAAGTCTGAGTGTTCCTGGGGAGTCAGGAGGCTGGTATCGCAGACTCATCTAGGACAAGGATTGTCTTCAGGACTGTGGACATGCTAAATAATCTCTCTGATATTCAGTTTCTTAATTAGTGAAATGTGGGGGTTGGATGAGACAATCTCTAGGGTCCTTTTCACCAGACCATCCTATGATTCTAAAATCATACTGGAGTTTTTTCCAGAGCTAAAATCCTACATTAAAAGTATTGTTAATAATTACGTCTAATCAATATGTCCATTCATTTATTAATTGCTGTTGAATTTTAAATAAATAAGTAAAATAGGAATACATTGTTGTTGTTTAGTGTCATCAAGTTGTGATTCACAGTGACTCTGTACAGGATTTCTGAGATGCAGCTGGTGAGTTTGAACCACTGACCTTGAGGTTCAAACAGACCTTGCGGTCCAGTGCCTATCCTATAGCACCACACCAGGAATGCATTATTTGGGTTAAAAAATGAAAACATTACAGATAAAGCTATAACTTTTCTGTTTACCACCTCCATTGCATTCCCTTCCTTCTCTTCTCAGAAACAACCACTTTTAGTATTCTACACTGTAGCCTTGTTGGTACAGTGACTGAGCACCTAGTTCTTTGAACCCACTGCTGTCTCTGAGACAGAAAGACATGGCAATCTCTTCCTGTAAAGATTTACAATCTGGGAAGCCCTATGCGGGCAGTTCTACTCTGTCCTCTAGGATTGCTATGAGCCAGATGCGACTCCGGAGAAGTGGACTTGGTGTTTGGTTTATTACTCTGCATGCATCCTTCTAGATCTTTTCACATCCATACACAAACTGTCATTCATTCATATTTTTGACGATGACTATTTAGGTCACTACATTTTTTTCACTAACACAAAAATGCTCAAACCAATGCCTCATGGTAAATAAATGGGAATGTTTTTCTACAGTAGATACGAATATAAAGAATTCCTTAATTAATAATTTTAATTGCTATTATTAAATTGTTCCAGAAGTTTCTGTGTCAATATATAGACTTCTGGGACCATAAGGAATAATGGTTAAATCTGAACACACACTGCATGAATTCAATTCTGTACTACCACTTGTAAATTCTGGAGCTGAGATATTTTTTGTATGCTTCAGTTTTTCTCATATGCAAAATGGGAATAAAATTTGGAGTATATCTACTTGAACCATTTTATTCTGAGGATTATTAGCACAGTTCTTAGCACATAGTAATTCTGAATGCTAGTTTTAATCATGATTTTTCTAGGCTTAGTTTGAGGAGATTTTAGCAGAACTGTATTTAACTATATGAGTCTGTAATCTCATCTATGAGTCAAGATTTTTCCAGGGCCCAGAGGTTAAATGCCTGCTGGACTCACTTAACTCACACTTGTGTGTCTTTGTCTGAAGTGAAGCCAGCAGGGCCCTGACAGACAGGCTGCCAGCGCCTGTTTGTATAATAATACTTGCTAATGTAAATAGCTACTTGCAAACTGCAACATGTAAGAACCTTCAGGGGATTTGAGGACATTTTTTGCAGGGGACTGACTTAATTATCATTTAAGATGCAAAATGCCTCTGACACACATCACCCTGATCCCACTTGCAAGGATACCCCTAGGGGCTGCAGAACCAGAACAAACCACCCAGGGTCACTTCTCCCCAATTTTGCTTTTAGGAAGGTGAATTTAGGTTAAAATGAACACCAAAACACTAAGGGTGGCTTGAAAGGCAAAGAAGATCAAAGGAAGTTCATGAAGGGCTTTAAGATGTTTGTGCATGGAGGTTTGTCCACTTGCCTTTGGTGTCCTTGGAAAGGAGGCAAGTCTGAATGAATAGCATGTAAGCCAGTTGTGGCTAATTTTCTGAGCAGCACCCAGAGAAGCCTCTTTCATCTTGCTCTACCATCCCTTGTTAGTTATTTGCCTTGGAGGAAAAAGGATGCAAGGTGAAGAATCTAGGATCAGGATGTTAGATGCTGTCTGCCCACATAGATGGACTACATAAAAGTTACTATATCTGGCTGTGTCCCCCGGATATTGAAGAAATAGTAAAAATATAAACATATGCTTTTTTAAAAATAAATCTTCACAAAAAAAGGAAACATACCCAGAGACATTAATAAATTTGTTAAAGTCGCAGAGATAGTGACAAAGCCACAAAACCCAAGTGTCGCATTGTATATTCCAGTGCCCTTTTCACACATGCCTTTAGCTCCTTTACACAAATAAATTGAATATATAAACAAGCTCACTTCCATATATTAGTCTTGTTTTCTTTTTTTAAGTTTTTATTATGAATTGAGAGACATTTTACATGTGAGAACATCAGCTTTACATTCATCCTATCGTTATTTCGTTTCATTGCAATGATTACAATCTCCTGTATGCATCATCAAACAACTAAAGGATACACCCCACAAGCCTGCCCCCTGGCTGTCAGCACACAGCTCTTCTCCTCCCTCAGTTCAGAGTCCCCAACAGCTCCATCTCTGCACATCATTGTCTCTGCCTCCATTTCTGGAGTCACTGCTTCTCTGGATAGGGTCCCGCACTCTGCTCTTCTCCCTTGATG
>NW_006408848.1:264604-266581 GCF_000296735.1 Chrysochloris asiatica
TTAATGTAGTAATCAATCAGACTGCCATTATTGTGGTTTTTTAAAATTTTTTCCTGCTGGTGTTTCTTTCAAGAAGTATCTTCTGTTCTTCTAGCCACTCCAGGCTGGTCTGCTTGTCCTTTCAAGTGGAAATTTCCCACTTCATAAGATTCTGGATGCTGTTCAGGATTACATCTTATGCAATGTAAAGGATCTGCAGGAAGCCTCCTTCACTGGGCAAGTTCTAGCCCCATTTTAAGTATTCCAATCAGTTACAGGCTGAAGATGGACTTACAAGCTTTCTATGGTGATGTTTCTGGCTATTCCTTTCTCTCCCCCTCAAGTGCCTATTTTCACTTCCATATATTGTTGTTATTAAATGTCATCAAATAGATTCCAACTCACAGCTACCCTATATAAGGTTTCTGAGGAGTGGCTAGTTAGTCTGAACTGCCAACCTTGAGGTTAGCAGTTCAGTGCTTATCCTAGATTATTATGTTTACAGAAAAATGATAGTTAAATATAACTGCAAAATGATACAACATAGCTATAAGAAATTTCCTCAGAATTAAAAGTGTGTCTTCAGTTACAAATGGAAACTAGCTAACATATTTTCTTGGAAAATAAATTGGGTGTGCTGAAAATATGGGTATGTCTTTAGATTAAAACAATCTAGTGCTTGCCACCCCAAATTGTGGAGCAGAGAGGTCATTACATCCAGAAGATTATCTGAGTAGAACTAAGCCAGTCATTGAGTCCATGGAGAGCAGAGCTCTGTGATTCTGTGTGGAACAGCTTTATTGTTAACACCAGAGGCGCTCATTACACACAAGCAAACAGACTCCCAAAGGCCAACAGTAATTCTTGCCTCTGAACTGTTGCTCTTAAAATTAGTATCACACAGTTAAGTACTTAGTGAAAAATGGAGCATTCACAACAAATAGTCCTTTGTTTTTGTTATTAAGTACTACTCAAAGTCCTGCAAAGGGTTTCCAAGATGCAGCTGGTGAGTTTGAACAACGGACTTTGCAGTTGATAGCACAGTATTTATCCTTTAATGTCACACCAGGACTCAAAATACTCCTTTAACCAAGCTCTAATGTTGTTGTTGGAATCCTGGTGTGGCACTGTGGATTAATGCGCCAGACAGCAAAACCGTTTGAACTGCAAGGTCAGTGGTTCAAGCTCACCAGCCACTCCTCAGCAACACTGTACAGGGTCACTATGGGTTGGAACTGACTTGAAGGCACTTAGCAACAACACTGTTGTTGTTATATGTACATCAGAAGGAAACACTGTCAGGTCCTCTGCCATCCTCAAAATTGTTGTTATGCTTGAGTCTATAGTTCTTGCCACTATGGCAATCCATCTCTTTGAGGGTCTTCCCCATTTTTGCTGACCTTCCACTTTACTAAGCATAATGTCCCTCTATACAGACTGGCTTCTTCTGACTACATGTCTATATTATTTATCTAATGCAGCTGTAACAGAAATATCACAAGTGAACGGCTTTAACAACAGAAATTTATTCTTTCACAGTTAGAAGGCTAAAAGTCCAAATTCAGAATAATGCTCTTGGAGAAGGTTTTCTCTTTGTTGGTTCTAGGTAAAGGCTCTTGTCTCCTTTCAGCATCTGTAGATCCAGTATTAAGTTCTGGTAGTATAGTGGTTACAAGTCAGGTTGCTAACCTCAAGGTCAGTAGTTCAAAACTACCAGCTATTCTGTGGGAGAAATATGAGTCTTACCGACTTGGAAACCCTATACAGGGTTGTTATGAGTGGGAACTGACTTCACAGCACACCACCATCACAGCCACCACCACCAGGCCCAGTATCACTTGGAGATCTCCATACATCTTGGTATCAATTGTTATGCCCAGAATTCAGGGTCCCCAAAGACCACCCAGGAGCCGTGTACCTATGCAAATACATAAGGGAAGTTTAATCAAGCTCAAGCCAGGTCTCTAACCTTATCCAACGCATCGGAATAGGGAAAGA
>NW_006408848.1:267128-268336 GCF_000296735.1 Chrysochloris asiatica
AATTTTCCTAAGTTCATGTTCTGTAGTTCCACATTCTATTTATTAATGGATGTTATCAGCTGTTTCTTCTGATTTTGAGTTGTGACCAATCAGAAAATGACGTTCCTAAAAGCTTTTCTCCATTCATATTGTTAAGTTCAACTTAACTTTGAGTAGGCAGTTCTTACCTAGTTGTATTTTGAGTGCCTTTTAATCTAAACTCTAGTAGCTTTACATATTTTAGTTTTGCCAGTTCTCTATACCTTATGTTCTTGAGAGTGTGATTTATGTTATTTTCTTAGTTTCAGCTGTGTATTAGGTGGCTGAGTACAGTTAAGATTACTAATAAAAGTAGCTGACTTATCAGTAAAGCATATTTCTCAAGGAATGCCTTGAATTGGGCTCTGTTCACCACACTACCACATAAACTTCATGAGTTCAGGGATTTGTGTTGTTCATCCTATATCTCTAGCTTCTAGAAAAGTGAGTGAAACACAATAAAAACTCAATAAATTAATTTAAATATTTGTGGAATAAGTATAAATGAATATGTATGTATGTGTGTGTGTGTATGTGTGTGTATGTGTGTATGTATGCTGCATTTTTTATTGTCCGCTGAATGATAGTAGACATGAAGCCCACTGACCTGAAGCACATAAAAGCAACATGAAGTGAAAGTAATCTAATTTGTTACCCTTTCCTATACCAAGCCTGAATCATTTATAAAGATCAAAACAACCTTTCAGTCCTCTACTATTTGAATTTACTTTAGAAATAAAATGCTCATATTCAGGGTATAGTAGGTGGGGCAGGGATGACTCAGAACAATATTTCTCAAAATGACGTAACTGAACCAATCAGCATCACTAGGAATTGTTAAAAATACAAGTTTTTAGGCATTTTTCCCAATGTACTGAATCAGAAATAAGGAGTATAGGGCCAGCAATTTATTTTAATAATCCTTCCAGATGCACTCTCAAGTTTGAGAACTATTGACCTCAAGATCTTGGGTCTGTATTTTCTCACATCTTCCCTCTCTCTTGTAGCAAGGTTTATTTCTAGTTTGTTCCTTTATATATTTATATACTAATGTGGGAGTCCTGCTGTGGTGCTGTAGGGTAAACTCCAGACCACAAAGTTGGTTTGAACTCAAGGTAGGCAGTTGAAACTCACCAGAAACTCCTCAGAAACCCTTTAAAGAGTTACTATGAGTCAGAACTGACTTGATG
>NW_006408848.1:268436-269820 GCF_000296735.1 Chrysochloris asiatica
ATAGTAGGTTCCTCTTGCTCTGCTCAAATCTCTCATTTTACCTCTTGTATAATAAAAGATGTTGCATGTAAATTGGATCCAGGTGTGGGATTAATGGTTGTGTGTTGTTATTAAGTTCCTTCAAGTCAGTTCTAACTCATACAGACCTCACGTAGGATTTCCAAGAAGAGGCTAAGGAGTATGAACATTATAACTGCAGTTAGAAGTCCAGTGTTTGTCCTACAGCACCATACCAGGACCCCTACGGGGAGGTATATACCACCTTTAATCCTCTTTTTGGTTTATCACATCAAATCATATCATAGGGATACATTTTGGCATATATCTCAACTGCCAAATCACTGAGCATAGTGGACTAGTAAAATTAACATAAAACCTTAACTGTCACAATGTCCAAAGTATGAGAGACAAAGTCTTGTCAGCCTTGCTTCTAAGGAACATTCTGGCTATTTCCAAGACATATTTGCTCATTCTTTTGACAGTCCATTACATCCAATATTCTCTACCGAAACCATAATTCAAATGCATTGATTCTTCTATGATATTCCTTATTCATTTTCCAACTTTCACATACATATGATATAATTGAAATCTCCTTATTCCTCAAAATGACATCTTGCTGTTTAGCACTTTCTAAAGGTCTTTTGCAGCAGACTTGTCTAATGCAATATGTCGTTTAATTTCTCAACTCTGCTTTCATGACTGTTGGTTGTGGATCCAAGCAAAATTAAAACTTTGAAAACTCCAATCTTTTCTCCATTTATCATGATGTTATTTATTAGTCCAGTTGTAGGGAGTTTTGTTCTCTTTACATTGAGGTACAATCCATATTGAATACTGTAGTCTTTGATCTTCATCAGTAAGTACTTCAAGTCATCTTTCCTTTCATGCAAACAAGGTTGTGACACATGACTATTGCAGGTTGTTAAGGAGTCTTCATCCAAAACTAACATCACATTCTTCTTCATGTAATCCAGCTTCCTGGAGTATTTGTTCAACATACATATTGAATAAGTTAAGTGAAAGGATACAACCCTGGCACATATCTTTCCTGATTTTATACCATTCAGCATTGTTCAAACAATTGCCTCTTGATCTATGTGTAGATTCCTTATGAGCTTAATTAAGTATTCTGGAAGGCCCATTCTTTGCAATATTATCCATAGTTTGTTATAATCCACATAGTTGAATGCCTTTGCAGAGTAAATAAAACACAAGCAAATAATTTTCTGCTGTTCTCTGCTTTCAGACAAGATCTATCTGATGTCAGCAATGATATCCCTCATTACACGTTCTCTTCTGAATTTGGCTTGAATTTCTGGCAACTCCTGTCAATATGCTGCTGCAACTGTTTTTGAATTATCTTCAACACAATTTTACTTTC
>NW_006408848.1:274569-307971 GCF_000296735.1 Chrysochloris asiatica
AATAAGGAAGACTGTAGAACAATTGATGCTTTGAGTTATAGTGTTGGAGGAGAATACTGAAAGTGCCATGGGCTACCAAAATAACTTTTACCTAGCACTCCTGCAAACACTTCAAATAAAGAGCTTTAGCAAAGATTCATAAGTCTCATGAGCACTAGTCTGACATTCACATGATCTGAGTTACTAATTTTATATATAAGGAAATGTTTTAGATTAATTAACTTATCCAAGATCAAAGACAGTTATCAGACTAGAACTCAATCTGTTCACTCCTAGACAAGCTTTCCTCATTATGACTACAAAATGACCTTATAACATAACATTTTACTTTACATGTATATTTCCAGAGCATCTATTACCAACAACATTAAATGGGTAATTTCTATGTCACAGTGATTCTTACAAAAGCCTTCACTCTCAAACAACAGGACTCTGGGATACAGGGATTGAAGTATGGTTTGAATGGATGAAAAGGGGGAAATAATGTTAAGATTCTTGGCTGTCTTTTGATTCTTGGTTTCCCTTGAATACCATTATAAAATAGACACTTGAGGGGGAGAAAAAGGAATAGCCAGAAATACTGCCATAGAAAGCTTTTAAGTCCATCTTCTGCCTATAACTGATTGGAATACCTAAAATGGGGCTAGAACTTGCCCAGTGAAGGAGGCTTCTTGTGGAGCCTATTCATTGCATAAGACAATATGTGGAATCCTGAACCCCATCCAGAATCTTCTGAGGTGGGAAATTTCCACTTGAAAGGACAAGCCAACCATCCTGGAGAGGCTAGAAGAACAGAAGCTACTTCTTGAAAGAAAGACCAACAGGAAAAATAAAAAACAATAATGGCAGTCTGCTGACTACTACAAGAACAAGCAAGTTGCTCACCCAGGAAACATCAAGGCAAATGGCCAGGTCTCCAAAACTAAGAATCAAGGAGAATACTCAAATAGACATGCACTCTGACTGGTGACCACACTGGTCACCACCGATAAGGGGAAGTGAGGGAAAAACAGCAAGGAAGCGGTGAGCTAAGTCCTACCATGTTCAATAGACTCCTGCGAACCTGGGTGGAGACCTGGTTGGCCAGCAGTATGGCAAGATGTGGGGACTCCAGGACCCAGAGTCAGTGACATAGCCACAGAGGACTAGAGTGGAGAGTGAAGCATGAAGTTGATAAGAAGAGAGGGCATATGCACAAGAACACCCACACTTACAGATAATACCCATTTGACCTGGCTTCAATGACTGGATGATCAGAACTCAACTAGAAGAAGAAAGGAGAGGGAGAAAAGACTATTCTGATACAATTTGATGAACTTGACCTATACCTATGGATGCAATAGCTCAAAAGAGGGAACAAATCTTTACAGCAAGGATCATTCCCACCCCCTCTATACACAGGGTAGACATAGATGGACAACTTGGCCATTGGCTACCCAAAATGGGAGGGCTACAAAGGCAAGAAGTGACTGGCTTACAAGCTCTCAAGAGGGAGCCTAGATCCAGAGGGTGTGGAGGAAGGTAGCATCTCCATTGAATAATAAATATCCAGTCTGTCTAGGCGGTGATGAAGAAAGGAAATGCAGATAGGTCTCTTGTGATACACTAATGAATAATTATTATCAGGACTGATTATGAGGGTTGGAAATGTAAAGGTAGATTTTTGTAGCAGGAGGGGAGTGGTTAACTTTGCAGTCCAGATGCGGAGGTCCCTGGGACATTATGGGAGAAGAGCGGAGTACAGAACCCTACCCAGAGAAACAGTGATGCCAGAGATGGAGGCAGAGACAATGACATGGAGAGATGGAGTGGCTGGGAACTCTAGACCCAGAGAGGCAGAGGGGCTGTGTGTTGATGACCATGGGGCAGGCTTGTGGGTAAACCCTTTGGCTGGTTGATGATGCATGGAAGGGATTGTAACCATGGTAATGAAATGATATACAATAGGATGTATATAAAGATAATGTTCTCCCATGTAAAGTATCACATAATTCACAATAAAACATTTTTTTTAAAAAAGCCTCCGCTCACATTCTCATTTCCCCATCAAAATAGTTGAATCAGAGCAAAAGGCTACCTACAAATGACCAAAGGATTCATCATGAGTCCTTTGAATGACTATCTTGGGAGTAAAAACAGTTCTCCTACATCTTACTATAGAGCTCTAAGTGTAGATCCTGCTTCCCACCAGTCTCTGCTATCATCTGCCATAAACTGACTTACATAATGTGAGTTCTGGAACCTTAAACAGGTGGTTAAAAATATCAATCCCAGTACTTTGAATTATAGCTTTGACAGCATGCTCCTTTACCTCTCACCCACTAAAAAGTCATTGTCTGAGAAGGAGTCATTCTAAACAAAGATTTTTCATTTGGGCTGCTAGAAACTGCAAAAGAGAATCCACAATGGCAGATAAACATTAGTTCTAAGAAAATCCCAGGTGCAAAATAAATGTTGCAGCAAAATACCCATCCATAGAAATGGAAATGACAAAAAGTCTAAATGGGAGAAATTGCTTACGGAATGAAAAAATTTTGACAAAGAAAAGGCAATATTTGAGTCACATTTGAGTCTTCCAGAGTTTCAGGGATTAAAGTATTAAGATGGGATGGAGGACATATTTTAAACAACAATGCTAATGCTTTACAGATTTACTAAATTCTGACACCAGGCACAGCCTTGTCTCCTTCTTACCTCTCTCCTATACTAAAGTACCTATAAGTATTTATTTTTCCAAAGACTGCAAGAAGAGGTCAGTCCTGGCCATGCTGAAAACAGAATGGTTCCAGGAATCTTGCTAAGAAGTCCAAAAATATCTACCATCCCACAGGCAACTTGATCTGCCCGGTCTTTTTAATCAGGTCATCCTACTACTAATAGTGCCGTGGTAGTATTTATTGCTTCTTAGTCAGTGATGATAAACCTAACTTAATTCAGTATCAACACACAAATCCTGTTATACATTTTCATTAGTATTCTTCTCTTCAATTTGGCTTTATAGACTCATCCAATTTCTTTCAGATTTTAGGTCTTTGGGCTAATTTACAGAGCAGGCAAATACTCAGGAGTCTTATTTATGACTATCCTATTACATACAAGTTACATAATCACGTTGCAAACAAAAAATGATGTCGTAATGAATCCTTCTAGGACTTCCAGGAATAAACTTTTTTGGATGGAGTCCAGGATGAAATCACTTTATACTGAATTCAGGGCTTATAGCAACTGTTTAAAGGCAACAATGTGTTTGTACACTTGAAGGATAGGAGACACTACTTTTGAGTTCTCTTTTACCACAAACGACATCACCATCTTCCTCACAGTACACTGAGAACCACGGCATTTCCTTTGATTACCTCTTCCCATCACCCAGATCCAAAATTACACCAAGTCCCACTCTGTGCTTCTTTGACATATTTCTTTCATTTTTACCTTCTTATGCATCCTATTTGTAGTTTAATCCTGGGTTTAGTCAATTACTCTCTATATTACTGCAGAACTCTCTTAGCTGGTCTCCAGATTCCAGTCTCTTTTTCCTTAGTTATTGTTGTTGTTGTTAAGTGCCGTTGAGTGGGTTCCAACCCATAGCTATCCTGTATAGGGATTCCAAGGAGAGGTTGGTGAGATTGAACCACCAACCTTGAAGTTTAAATCAACTTTGCAGTCCAGTGCATTAACCCACAGTACCAGGCTGCTGAAGTTCCTTTTCTATCAAAAAGAAAACTCCCTCTAGTTATTTTCCAGGGAAATACATAAGAAGATTTATACTTCACATTTCAAACTTTATTTCTTATTCATCACCCACAAGAGCAAAATGATAATGAGTGTTAGGAAAGAATGAGATCATTCATATGGAAATACTTTTATGTATTCAGAAACACATGGTGCCCTGATGGCACAGTGGTTAAGCACTTGGCTGCTAACTGAAAGTTTGGGTTCAAACCCACAACTGCTCCATGAGAGAAAGCTGTGGCAGTCTGGTTCTGTGACCATGAAAGTCTTGGAAACCCTCTGGTGCATTTCTACTCTATCTTATAGGGTCACTATGACTTGGAAATGTCTTGAAGGTAATGAGTTTTATTTGATTTATTCAAAAGTATTATGCAAATGTGAATTAAAGAAAAAGTTTTTCAAAACACATGGAAAGCATAACACATAATTTTATGGTTCAATCCTCAGAAATTATGTCAACAATGATGCTCTAGAGATTGGATCAAGATGATGTCTGAAAACACATGCCTGTGTTCGCATCTGACCTAAATTCTTCGAAATGCCAGCATTTGAAAAAAACAAACAAACAAACAAAAAACCTAAAATCATACTAAAAAAAAAAAATGATGCAGAATCCCTAAAAAAGAAAACAATATATAGGAAATGAATAATGAAGGAAGCTATGTTTCAAAATGTTTGGTAAGTAGGGCAATAGGTTATGGCTCATGCAGGCATAGAAAACAGAGTGTCATTGAAATGTTTACAAGGAAATAAATATTGGGAAAGCCAGCTAACAGTGAGCATCTGCTTATTCTTCAAGTAAAGTAAGCTGTAGCTCTCTCCAAAGTGTGAAGGAAAGCACACCAAAACTCTCAGGGCAGCTTTAGTCCAACTGAAACGAGATTCCAGGGAATGAAATTCTTTCTCAAGGCAACAACATTGGGAGGATAGAGAACGTGTAACTGTTCCAGTTTGAAGAATGAACTTTTAAATAATCATAAATGTTGTAGAAAAATATGCTACCTGGTCCATGTTGTGTCTTTTAACACATTTATAAATCTTTTGCCTGCCATGAGAGAAAAAAAGAAGGCAAACTTTATTTATCCTGTATGCTAGGCTGTGCTACATGTTGGGAGCACATTAGTAAACATGACAGACAGATCAGGCCCTTGCATCATAGAGTTTTCAATCTATTAACGAGCACAGAGATAAAACTACCCATTGAAAAATTGTTGTTTCATAATTGTGATAAATAGTAGAGAGCCAGGTGAGAGTATAACATATTTGAAAAAGCAAGAAACAACCATTGTGGCTCGTCTCACACAACAAAGAGGAGTGTGACACAAGAGAAGGTTTGCTAAGGTGATGAGTAAGCTAAATAATTTAGAGCATTAGAAGGTATATATCTTCTTGATATTGAGTCCTGGTGTGGCGCTGTGGGTTAATGCATCAGACTGCAAAGCCCTTTGAATTGCAAGGTTGGTGGTTCAAGCTCACCAGCTGCTTCTCAGAAACCCTATACAGGGTCATTATGGGTTGGAACTGACTCGATGGCACTTAACAGCAACCACAACAATCTTGATATTGATTTTAAGATCAAGGGTCTTTGAAAGCTTTTAATCAGAGGATGATATAACTGATTTGCAATTTTAAAAGACCACTTTGGTTTCTGGTGAAAATAGATTAAAGAGAGACATAAACAGACACTAGATAATTACTTAGAAGTTGGGAATGTTCAGGTGAAAGCAATAGTGGTTAATGCAGAATTATTAAAGCAAAGATATATAAAAATGAACAATATAAGAGAAAGTAAGTGGTACATTTAAGAGAAGATGAAGATAAATTAGCTGTTATAAAGATCAATCAAATCAATATCAAATTAATGCTATCTATTCTACTTCTTTGACTACAACTAAATTGAAGAAAGTGAACTTCAGCTTCAATCTATTCAATTCAGTTTTGATTTAACTGCACATACAGCATTTCTTCTGACCCTCACCATCAGAGCTAGGACAAACCCCAAGTTATAGGACATAGTCCTCCAGACTGACAAGCCTTCTCAAGCTTCCCCAGGAGCCTTTTCACTTTTAACCTGCTGTGTGGAAGTTTGGGGTGTTCCACTATCTCTTAGGATGTCAGTCACAAGCTCTAGGGTCCCCAGGCGACTAACTTCACTTTGACCCACATGTTTCCACTTTTTGTTTGGCTACTGTAATTCACTAGTATGACTCAGAAAAGCACTATACTTATAATTACAGTTTTATTATAGTGAACATTATACAAATGAAATGATGCATAAGGAGAGATCTGTGAGGGTTTCCAACTCAAACTTCTGTATCCCAAAACAGAGTTCATCAACTTTTTGCATCTATAATATCATCAATGTCTATCACTAATTAGGAAGTCCCTGGAGATTCTGGGTCCACAGCTTTTATAGGACCTTCATTAGTAAGCATGATTGATTTTCTCATACCTTCTTCCCCTGAGGTCAGCTGACATCAGGAGGTGGGTTTTTCCAGATTGACTACTCCCACCTTAGGTAACTCATTGTTGGTGTAAGGTGCCATCAATTCAGTACTGACTTATAGTGACCCTATGCATAACAGAATGAAAAACTGCTCAGTCCTGGACCAACCTCACAATTGTTCTTATGCCTGAGCCCTTTGCTTCCACCACAGTGCCAATCCATCTCATTGGGGGTCTTCCTCTTTTTCTCTGACCCTCCATTTTACCAAACATGATATCCATCTTCAGTGACTGGTCTCTTCTGATAATATGCCTGAAGTAAGAGAGACGGAGTCTGGCCATTCTGGCTTCCAATGAACACTCTGGCTGCACTTCTTTCAACACAGATCTGTTTGTTCTTTTGGCAGCCCATGGCACTTTCAATATTCTCCTCCAACATCATAACTTAAATACATCAGTTCTTCTATGGTCTTCCTTCTTCACTGTCCAATTTTCACATTCATATGAGGTTATTGAAAGTAACACGGCTTGGTTCAAGCACACCTCAGTCTTCAAACTGATATCTTTGCTCTTCAACACTTTAAAAAGGTCTTGTGCAGCAGATTTGCCTAACGCAATAAGTCATTTGATTTCTTGACTTCTGCTTCAAGTTTTGTTGATGGTAAATCTAAGCAAAATGAAATCTTTGACGACTTCAATCTTTTCTCCATTTGTATGGATGTTGTTGATTGCTCCAATGGTGAGGATTTTTCTATTGTGTTTTACATTGAGATGCAACCCATACAAAGGCTGTGGTCCTTGATCTTCATCACTAGGTATTTTAGATCCTCTTCATTTTCAGCAAGCAAGGTTGTATCATCTGCATATCACAGGTTGTTAATGATTCTTCCTCCAAACCTGATGTCACATTTTTCTTCATATAATCCAGATTCTTGAATTATTTGTTCACCATACAGATTGAATAAGTATGCTGAAAAAATACAGCACTGGTGCACACCTCCCCTAATTTAAAACCATTCAGTGTCCCCTTGTTCTTTTTGAATAACTGCCTCTTGTCTATGTATAAGTTCCTTATGAGCACAATTAAGTGTTCCAGAATGTTGTCCATAGTTTGTCATGATCCACATAATCGAAAGACTGTACATAGTCAGTAAAGCACAGGTAAACATATTTCTGGTATCCTCTGCTTTCAGCCAAGATGCATCTGACATCAGCAATGGTATCCTTCATTCTACATCCTCTTCTGAATCTGGCTTGAACTCCTGGAAGTTCTGTCAATGTATGCGTGCAACCATTTCTGTATTATCTTTAGTCAAACTTTACTCACATGGGATATCAATGATATTGCCTAATAATTTCCACATTCTTTTGGGTTACCTCTCTTTGGAATAGGCACAAATACAGATGTTTTCTGGTCAGTTGGCCAGGTGGTTGTTTTCTAAATTTCTTGGCATAGATGAGTGAGTGCCTCCAGTGCCACCTCACTTTCTTGAAAAATTTCAATTTTTACTCCATCAACTCCTGGAGCCTTGTTCTTTGTCAATTCCTTAATGCACCTTGGACTTCTTCCTTCAGGATCATTGGCTCTTGATCATATGCTACCTCTTGAAATGGTTGAACATCAACCATTTCTTTTTGGTACAGTGACTCTTGAGTATTCTGTCCATCTTCTTTGGATGCTTTCCACATCATTCAATATTTTGCTGAGAGAATTCTTCAATACTGCAAGTTGAGGTTTGAATTTTTTCTTCAGTTCTTAAAGCTTAAGAAATGATGAGCGTGTTCCTCCTTTTTGGTTTTCTATCTCAAGGTAGTTGAACATTTTGTCATAATATTTGACTTTGCTTTCTTGAGCTGCTTTTAAATTTTTTCTGTTCATCTCTTGTATCTCGTCATTTCTTCCATTTGCTTTAGCATCTCTACGTTGGAGAGCAAGTTTGAGAGTCTCTTCAGACATGCATTTTGGTCTTTTCCTTCTTTCTTGTTTTCTTAATGGTCTTTTGCTTTCTTCCTGTGTGATGTTCTTGATGTCATCCCACAACTCTTCTGATCTTCTCTTTTTAGTGTCTAATGTATCAAATATGTTCGTCAGATAATCTCTAAATTCATGTGGGATATATTCAAAGTTATATTTTGGCTCTCATAGATCTGTTTTCATTTTCTGCAGCTTTAGCTTGAATTTGCATATGAGCAATTGATGGTTTGTTCCACAGTCTGCCCCTTACCTTGTTTTGGCTGATAATATGGAGCTTTTCCATTGTTTTTTTCTACAGAAGTAGTGATTTTATTTCTGTGCATTCTATTTGGTGAGGTCCATGTATATGGTCGTCTTTTATGTTGTTTAAAAGGGTATTTGCAATGAAGAATTCATTGATACTCCAAAATTCTATCATGCAATCTCCAGCACCATTTCTATCACCAAGGCCTATTTTCTAACTACTAACCCTTCCTCTTTGTTTCCAACCTTTGTGTTCCAATCTCCAGTAATTATCAATATATCTTGATTGCATGTTTGATCAATTTCAGACTGAATAAATTTGTAGAATTCTTCAATTTCATCATCACTGACTTAGTAGTTGGTGTGTAAATTTGACTAATAATGGTATAGACTGATCTTCGATTTTGGTGTCTGGATATTATCCTCACAGACAGGGTTGTATGTACCTCATGACTGATCTTGATATGTTCTTTTTGATGGTGAATGTGATGCCATTCCTCTTCAACTTGTCATTCCTCACATAGTAAAACATGTGATTTTCAGATTCAAAATGGCAATACCAGTCCATTTCAGCTCACTAATGCCTGAGATATTGATGTTTATATGTTTAATTTATGTTTTAGCAATTTCTAATTTTCCTAGATTCGTACTTTGTACATTCCACATTCAATTATTACTGGATTTTTACAGCTGTTTATTTTTCACATAGTGCTTGAAGATAAGACCCTTAGGTTGGAAGGCACTCAAAATTTGACTGAGGAAAAGCTGCCTCCTCAATGTAGAGTTTACCATGATGACGCGAATGGAGTAAAACTCCCAGGAACTTCATTTGCTGATGGGGCAAAACTCAAAATGAAGAGAGGCAGCTGTAAACATCTATTAATAATTGGAACAGATACCTCATTAGCATAAACTATAAGACAGGTATGATCTGGAGTCCTTATAGATAACACAATCACTTCAATCACGGGAGAAATTCTAAGTTTTTAGAGGTTATGTCTCAGGAGAAAGACTAAATTCATTGAATAAATAATTGTAAGCCCTACAGACGTGGAGAGTGAATGATATGGGATGATTTCCAGGTTTCTCACTATATGGTGGTCTCATTCACTGAGGTAGTTTATACTGGAAGAAAAAGAAATTTGAGGTCAGCCTTTTTATGTTTTTGAATAAGATACCTACAAAATATCCGATTGGAGAGATAGATTGGTTTGTTGTTGTTGTTAGGTGCCATTGAGTTGGTACCAACTCATAACAACCTTATGTACAGCAGAATGAAACACTGCCCAGTCCTGGGCCAACCTCAGTACTGTTGCCACACTTGAATCCATCGATGCTGCCACTTGGCCAATCCATCTCATTGGGAGTCTTCCTCTTTTTCTCTGACCCTCCACCTTACCAAACATGATATCCTTCTCCAGTGACTGGTCCCTCCTGACAATATGTCCGAAGTATGAGAGACGAAGTTTGGCCATCCTGGCCTCCAAGGAGCACTACTTCTTCCAAAATTAATCTATTGGTTCTTATGGCAGTCCATGGCACTTTCAATATTCTCCCCCAACACCATGACTCAAAAGCATCAACAGTCAAGGAAACAGCAGTCAAAAAATCAAACAACATATTGCATTAGGCAAATCTGCTGCATAAGCCCTCTATAAAGTGTTCAAGAGCAAAGATGTTAATTTGAGCACAAGATGAGCCTGATGCAAGCCTAACTTCATATGCATGTGAATGGATAAAGAACACCACAGAAGAATTAATGCATTAGAATTACGATGTTGGAGGAGAATATTAAAAGTACTATGGACTACCAGTAGAATAAGCAAATCTGTGTTGAATGAAGCACAGCCAAAATATTCCTTAGAAGGCAGAATGGCCAGACTTTGTCCCTCATTTGTTGTTGTGAAGTGTCATTGAGTCAGTGCCAACTCATAGCAACCCTGTAGAGTTTCCATGGAACGACTGGTGAGCTTGAACCACTGACCTTACAGTTCAAAGTGACTTTGTAGTCTGATGCATTAACCCACAGTGCTGCTCCAGGACTCCTTGTCCCTCATACTTCAGAAATATTATCAGGAGGGACCAGTCCTTGGAGAAGGACATCATGCTCACTTAAGTGGAGAGTCAGCAAAAAAGAAGGCCCCCAATGACATGGGTTGGCACAGTGGCATCAGCAATGGGCTCAAGCATAGCAACAGCTATGATGTTGTCACAGGAAAAGGCAGTGTTTTGTTCTGTGTGCATAATATCGCTGTGAGTTGTTACTGATTTTATGGCACCTAACAACAAAGATTAATAGGTTAGAAACTCTATACAGGGGTGCTAAGAGTAGGAAGCAACTCAACAGCACACCACCACCATACGTCAGTTACAAAAAGACAAATAGTTTGTGATTTCATCACGTGACATATTTAGAACAGAAGATGCATAAGGAAAAAGTGATCTTGCATAGTGGTTACGAATCAGGCTGTAAGCCGCAAGGTCAGCAGTTCAAAACTACCAGCTATTCCGTGGGAGAAAGATGAGGCTTTCTGCTCCCGTAAAGATTTACAGCCTCAGAAACCCTGTACAGGGTCGCTACGAGTCAGAACCGACTCCACGGCACATAACAACAACAACAATGGAGTAGTAGGAGGAGAGAATGAAGAGTTTTTACCTAAAGGGTACTTGGTTTCTGTTTGCAGTAATACAACTGATTTAGAAATATATACTGGTGATGGTTTCACAATATAGTGACTGTGATTAATGTTGCTGAATTATTCACTAAGGAGTGGTTGAAATGGTTTTGTTGTTGTTGTTGTTTTGTTTTTTGCTTTTTTTGTATATACATAAAGAGAAGTTTATTATCTTACTATTGTAGAGTCCCAGGTCACCAGAAGAAGAGAAAGAGTACCCCCCACATGTCCATTATATTGTGAGTAGACCACAGCCCCAAGGAAGAGTCCCTTTATTTGACTGGCTGCTCATAGTTGTTCATCATTGAGCTAAGTATGTCTGTATTAGGTTTCATCACCATGGGACTAAGTACATCCCAACTGATAAAGGTCTGGAAATCCTGACCTAGTTAAGTTGACTCAAAACCATAACCATTACATTCCACACTTGTCAACTTGATACCTATAAGTTATATGCATAATCTCTAAATAAAGAAAACTGTAAAGTCATACTTGTGCCTAACATTATATAATTAAAGTACAACTGAAGAATGCACTGGCCCTATTCATATCTTATATATCACAAATGAACAAAGCAAAAATAGTTGATGCACACATGCAGAACAAAACAAAGCTATATATATTTAAATGTCCAAAAGGCACATTCTGCAAGTCAGCCTTCTGCCCATAGTCCATGGACCTAGCCATAGCTGCTCTATTTTTCTATTACAGCATTTTTGCTGTCACCACTTTTCCATGTAGGGATCCCAAGCTCCATTCATGCCCTCCCTTCTTGTTGGTCCTGGGATCCTCTGTTCCTGAAATGAAAGATAACTACTCCCTCGTTTTAGCTACACATCTTCTACAATTACAGTTTCAACAATCATAATTATTCCCACTAACAATGACTACCAATTGAAATAATAAAATCAGCATCATCTCCAACCCCTTTCACCAGACCCATATGGAAAACAAGAAAACAAGTCAGTGAGAATTCTCCCTTGACCCCTCATTGTAAAACTAAGCACACCCATGAAAGTTATAAGTCAGCCAGTTCATACCTCCATACCCCTGTTGCTTTTAATAGCTAATGTATAAATTGATGTCCCTATCAGTCCATCATACTGAGGAGACAAGCAAATTCCTTGATACGATGAATCTTCCATTCCAGGTGGAATTTTGAGCAACTGTATCCATAAGCAAAAGTCAAGTTCATCAAATTGTAGCAATTGACCCTTGCTCACAGTATCAAACATCTTTACTGTCATCTTGTCAGGTTCTGGGCAGCTCCACTGTAGCTATCCAAGCTACATCAAATGGGTACCATCTGTAAGTTTGGAAGTTCACACAGAAATTTCTGCACTTCAAACTAGCTGGAACCCTCACTCTCAGCCCTAGCCCCCATGTGCTAGGTCAGTGCCTATGGGCTCCAGAGGTCACACAACTCCCTAAACTTACAGCCTTTCCTCTTCTCTTTTCTTAATGAGTGTCAATAGAAGATATCCAAACGCAACCTGTGTCATTATTGCTGCATTTCCCCAATTCTATTCACAAGTAGATCCAGGTAGCTACCAGCAAGCAAATGTCTCATCAATTTCCTTTAACTTTCAGTCCTAGAAGCAGGTTTTCTCTAGTGGGTCGATTTTCTTGCCTTGATGCTTCAGAAACTCAAAACATCTAACTGACCACTTTTTCCACTCTGCTTGAATCTTCTGTTCTCCCAGCAGTTCTGTGTTGGTCTGCCTGTCCTTTCAAATGCAATTGTTTCAACTCTGAAGGTTCTGAGTGGGGCTCAGGATTCCACCTAAAATCCTGTATTCTACATAAGCTTAAAGCTAAAGACCTATATTTTCCAGGCAAATTCTATCTCCCCTTCTAGCAAATCCAATCAAGTATAAGGTGAAGTCAGGCTTACAACCTCTCTGTAATCATAAGTGTCAATATTCCTATCACATATATATGTCTGTGTTACAATAATAGGCAGGAGAAACCAATACCCATAAGGCAGTCAAACATATTTAAAACACACAGTCAATCTTTTCTTTTCCCTTGGACTAACCCTACGCCCCTGGACCTCAGTAGGCCCAGGCCAAACATCAGCCATCTTTTTTAACCAGCATATCATCATCTACAATAAACTCCAGAAGCTACTGTTCTCCCTTTCTCTGAAAAAAATGTTCCCATGTCCCTTATTCTTTCTCCCACACAACCTCACATTTTCACATGTCTGGAGCCATTGCAATGAATCCTGAGCACAACTGCTTAAACAAAGTGGGGACCGTATCTGACTTCATCTGACTCCAAAAAAGGACCAAATTAAAAATCAGCCCAAGGCTCATTCCCATGAAGAAATCACAAAGAATATTTCATTTCTTTCTACTAAAGAATAATTAACTTCTTACATGCGACTGGTATCTGGGATGAAGCAAAAATCCACTCCATCTGCCATATGACCATTCTGCTACAGTTACACAGTCTTTTTTGACACAGGAAGTATGGAGTTTCCCACTTTTTACCATTATTATACCATTCTCCACTCTGTCTTCTTTTTTCAGGTATATTAGCGCTCTAACTGCTCCAATCTTTTCTGATTTAATGACAATCAATAAAGGCAGCATCATATAAAAAAAATAAAAAGAAAATAGAATTGGAGATCAAAAGGGTAGATATCTATTCCTGACTCCTACACGTTTATTTTAACAATTTTGCTTCTTCAAACTTTAAATTAATTGATTAATTAAAACATTGGCTTTCACATTATATTATGGTTACAGGGTTTGTTGTTATTGTTGGTTAAGTACCACCGAGTCAGGTTCCTACCCATAGCAACCCTGTATAGGATTTCCAAGGAGCAGCTGTTGAACCTGAACCACAGGCCTTCCTGTTCAAAGTGGACTTTGCAGTCTAGCACATTAACCAACAGCGCCACACCAGGACTCCTGTGTTTACAGGGTAGGGGGAAGGAAATTGTTCACAGGCTAGAGGGTAGACACATGTTAACATGGGTGATGGGGAAGGCAATATAAAACAAAAAGGAGGTTGGCAGAGGAAAGATGAAGGTAACTATAGACACAGGGAAGTGCTCAAGAAGAACGAGACATGAATAAATGATGTACTATCTACTTCACTGATAGAACCAGGAGGATCTGTGCTCAGTCCCGTCTCAAGTGCCTGATATTTTTTATTTTATTTAGCCTGAGGAATTCATTTCATTTCATTCAGTTCATTGTGCCTGAGGAAAGGAATGCTTTCATGACAGTGTAATTCATGAATTTTTGCCTGATGGTGGGAGTATGTTGTCCAGTCAATTCCAACTCACAGTGACCTTTATGGGGTTTCCAAGGCTTTAAGTCTTTACAGGAGCGGAAAGCCTCATCTTTCTCCAGCAGAACCACTGGTGGGTTAGAACTGCTGACATTGCCATTGTTGTTGTCTTTAAGTGATTTTGAGTCGATTCTGACTCATAGTGAAATTGTATAAGGCTCCCGAGGAACCCCTGGTGAGTTTGAACCACCGACCTTGTAGTTCAAACTGACCTTATGGTTAAGTGCTTATCCTACAGTGCCAAAATGGCAATTTTTTGTGATATATATTTTATCACAATAAAGCAAACAAACACCAATGACAAAGTAATGTGTATAGTATGTTGCCATTTGAGTAAAAGGGGGTAAATAAAATAGATTTGTTTCTATATAAAATACCTCTACAGTATAGATTCCTAATGGGGTAATATGACCCCAAAGAGGACAAACATTTTTTTCTGGGAATGAGAATTTTATCTTTTATGTATACAAGACAATATATTATATAAATAGACATATAATAAAATTTCATAAGGTGAGTAGTTAGGAATAATATGTCTTAAAAGATGCCTCAGGGGAGTTATAGTGAAAAGATTGAGAAAATCTGCTCTATAAGAAACAAAGGAATGAGAGCAAATGGCTCCTCAAGGGGTTGGAAATGAACTAGTAAGGGAAGGAAAGAGCGCATATGTGCAATGTTGTTGTTATGTGCCATGGAGTCGGAACCGACTTATAGTGACCCTGTACAGGGTTTCCAAGGCTGTAAATCTTTACGGGAGCAGAATGCCTCATCTTTCTCCCATGGAACAGCTGGTAGTTTTGAACTGGTGACCCCAAGGTTCGCAACCCAATTTGTAACCGCTATGCTACCAGAGCTATGTACTATTTAATATTTTCTGATATTAGAAACATGGGAAAATATCAAAATTTAAATTTAAATAAAAGAAGGCCTAGTTGATGTAACGGAGTCCTGGTGCGGTGCTATGGGTTAATGTGCAGGACTGAAGAGGCAATTTGAACTGTAAGGTCAGTGGTTTAAACTTACCAGCCATTCCTTGGAAACCCTATACATGGTTGCTATGGGTTGGAATTGACTGGTCAGCACTTAACAACAACATAACAACATTTGATGTAATGATATAATATTTTTAGTAAGAGTTCTTATGGTATTTTTCATTGTATATATAAATTGGTCAATTTTCAACCATTTCAGGAGGTAACAAATAATTAAGAACTGATCGCATGGATGTACAAGCTGCACAGAAGGCATTGGCCAAAATAATAATAATAATAGGAACTTACAAAATACTAATTTAGATGTTTCAATAAATATATGCAATGCTGAAAGCACTCACTTGTCTATGCCAAGAAATTTGGAAGACAGCTACCTGCACACTGACTGGAAGAAATCCGCATTTGGGCTGATTCCAGAGAGAAGAGATCCAACAGAATATGTAAGTGATCAAACTATATCATTAAAATCATACAAAAATGAAATTTAGCACAAAACCATTGCAGCATTACATCTATAGCAAACTGCCAGTAATTCAAACTGAATTCTGAAGAAGGCATTGAATGAGGGATATCATTACTGATGTCAGGTGGATTGTGTGTGAAAGCAGAGAATACCATAAAGATGTATAAGTGTGTTTTATTGAATATGCAAAGATACTCAACTGTGTCTAGCATAACAAATAATGTCCAATACTGCAAAGAATGGCAATTGCAGAATACTTAAATGTGCTCCCACAAAATGTGTATATAGAAAAAAAAGCTGTCATTCAGGCAGAACAGGGGGATATTGTATAGTTTAAAATCAGGAAAAGGATGCATAAGGCTTGTACACTTTTACCATATTTATTTAGTCTGTGTGCTGAGCAAATAATCCAAGAACTAGGACTATATGAAGAATAATACAGCATCAGGATTTAAGAGAAACCCATTATAAATCTGTGATATGAAGATAATAAAACCTTGTCTGCTGAAAATGAAAAAGACTTGAAGCATCTACTAAAAAAAAAATTAATAAATAATAAATAAAAAAGAATTACAGTTGGATTACAGCTTAGTGTAAAGAAAACAAAAATTCTCATAATTGGACCAATAGGCAACATCATGAAAAATGGAGACAAAATTGAAGTTACCTAGGATTTCTTTTTACTTGGATCAATATTCAACACTCATGGAAGCCATCAAGAAAGAAAATAGGCTGCCAAAGACCTCTTTAAAGTGTTGAGGAGCAAAGATGTCACTTTAAAAACTAAGATGCACTTGACCCAAGCCATGGTATTCTCAAGTGTCTCATAATGTTTGAGAAATGGGACAATGAATAAAGGAGACTGGAAAAGAATGAATACATTTGAATTTTGGTGTTGGAAAAAAATATCAAATATACCATGGACTGCTAAAAGAACAAACAAATCTGTCTTGGAAAAAGTATAACCAGAATGCTCATTAGAAACAAGGATGGTGAGACTTTGTCTTACATACTTCATACATATTATCAGGAAGCACCTATTTCTGGAGAAGGACATGTGCAGTAAAGGACAGAGTCAATGAAAAAGAGGAGGCACTCAGTAAGATGGATTGACATAGTGCCTGCCACCATGGGCTAAAACATAGTAAGGATGGTGTAGGAGCTGGAAGTGTTTTGTTCTGTTGTGCATACGGTCATTATGAGATAGAACAAACAAAATGATACCTAAAAACAACAGCAACATATAAAAAATATACTTTCTAAAGTCTAATTTGGGCAAGTAGCTAATTATTTTACTCAGTTACTCCAATGATACTTAGGGACGAAGTCCAAAGTGCATTGAAGGAATTGGCAAAGAACAAGGCACCAGGAATTGATGGAATCAAAATTGAAATCTTTCAAGAAAGTGAGGTGGTACAGGAGGCACTCACTCATCACTGCCAAGAAATTTGGAAGACAACTATCTGGCCGACTGATTGGAAGAGATCCATATGTGTGCCCATTCCAAAGAAAGGTGACCCAACAGAATGCAGAAATCATCAGAAAATCTCTTTGATATCTCATGTGAGTAAAGTTTTCCTGAAGGTAATTCAGAAACGGCTACAATCATACATTGACAGAGAACTTCCAGAGGTTCAAGCCAGATTCAGAAGAGGACGTGGAATGAGGGATACCATTGCTGATGTCCGATGGATCTTGGTTAAAAGCAGAGAATATAAAAAAGATGTTTACCTATGCTTTATTGACTACACAAAGGCTTTTGATTGTGTGGATCATGACAAACTGTGGACAACATTGTGAAGTATGAATATTCCAGAACACTTAATTGTACTTCTGAGGAATCTGTACCTGGACTGAAAAGCAGTTTTTTGAACAGAACATGGGAACACTGAATGATTTAAAATTAAGAAAGGTGTGTGACAAAGTTGTAATGTTTCACCATACTTATTCATCCTGTATGCAGAACAAATCATCCGCAAAGCTGGGTTCTATGAAGAAAAATGTGGCATCAGGATTGGAGGAAGAATCACTAGCAACCTGCAATACACAGATGATACAACCTTGCTTGCTGAAAGTAAAGAGGACTTAGAACATTTACTGATGAAGATCAAAGAGCACAGCCTTCAGTATGGATTACATCTCAATGTAAAGAAGAAAAAAAAAAAAATCCTCACCATTGGACCAATAAACAATATTCTTATCAATGGAGAAGATTGAAGTTGTCAAGACTTCATTGTTCTTGGATCAACTATCAACACTCACCGAAACAGCAGTCAAGAGATCAAATGATATATTGCATTAGGCAAATCTGCTGCACAAGCCCTTTTTAAAGTGTTGAAGAGAAAAGATGTCAGCTTGAGGACTAAGGTGCGCCTGACCCAAGCCATGGTATTTTCAATTACATCATATGGATGCAAAAGCTGCAAAGTGAATAAGGAAGACTGTAGAAGAATTGATGCTTTTGAGCTATGGTGTTGGAGAATATTGAAAGTGCCATGGGCTGCCAAAAGAACCAATAGATCAGTTTTGGAAGAAGTGCAGCCAGAGTGCTTCTTAGAGGCCAAGATGGCCAAACTTTGTCTCTCATACTTTGGACATATTGTCAGGAGGGACAAGTCGCTGGAGAAAGATATCATGTTTGGTAAGGTAGAGGGTCAGAGAAAAAGAGGAAGACCCCCAACGAGATGGATTGGCAAACTGGTAGCATCGATGGACTCAAGCATGGCAACAATAGTGAGGTTGGCCCAGGATTGGGCAGTGTTTCTTTCTGTTGTGCATAATGTCGCTATGGGTCAGTACCGACTCGATGGCACCTAACAACAACAACAATCCTGATTGTTCAAAGAGCTGGTAAAATTACATTGTATGCAAAAATGTTCAGCCAGTTTGGCAAAGAACAAGGCACCAGGAATTGATGGTGCCTTGTTCTTTCAAGAAAGAAATCTTTCGAGAAAGTGAGGTGGCACAGGAGACACTTACTCAACTATGCAAAAAAATTTGGAAGACAACTCTCTGGTCAACTGATTGGAAGAGATCTGCATTTGTGCCCATTTCAAAGAGAGATGACCCAATGGAATGTGGAAATCATCAGACAATATCTTTGATATCGCCTGAGAGTAAAGTTTTACTAAAGGTAATACAGAAATGGCTGTAAGCATACATTGACAGAGAACTTCCATAGATTCAAGCTGGATTCAGAAGAGGCTGTAGAACTAGGGATATCATTGCTGATGTTTGACAGATCTTGGCTGACAGCAGAGAATATCAGAAAGATGTTTACCTGTGCTTTCTGACTATGCCAAAGCTTTCAATAGTGTGGATCATGATAAGCTATGGAAAACATTGTGAAGTATGAGTATTCTGGAACACTTAATTGTGCTCATGAGGAATCTGTACCTAGACCAAGAGACAGTTCTTCAAACACAACATGGGAACACTAAATGTATTAAAATTAAGAAAAGTGTGCGACAGGGGTTGCATTATTTCATGATACTTATTCAACCTGCATACTGAACAAATAATCTGAGAAGTTGAGTTTTATGAAGAAAAACGTGGCATCAGGATTGGAGCAAGTCTCATTAACAATCTGTGATTATGCAGATGATATAATTTTGCTTGCTGAAACTGAAGAGGACTTAAAATATTTACTGATGAAGATCAAAGAGCCCAGCCTTTGGTATGAATTGCATCTCAGTGTAAAGAAAACAAGAATCCTCACCACTGGACAAATAAACAATATTCTTATCAACGGAGAAAAGATTGAAGTTGTCAAGGACTTCATTCTTCTTGGATCAACTATCAACACTCACAGAAGCAGCAGTCAAGAAAGCAAATGACGTATTTATTGCATCAGGCAAATGTGCTGCACAAGACCTTTTTAAAGTGTTGAAGAGCAAAGATGTCAGCTTGATGACTAAGGTGCACCTGACCCAAGCCATGGTATTTTCAATAATCTCATATGCATGTGAAAGTTGGACAGAGAATATGGAAGACCATAGAAGAATTGGTGGTTTTGAGTTATGGTGTTGGAGGAGAATATTAAAAGTGCCATGGGTTGCCAAAAGAACCAACAGATCTTTGTTGGAAGAAGTGCAGCCAGAGTGCTCCTTGGAGGTCAGGATGGCCAAACTTTGTCTCTCTGACTTTGGACATATTGTCAGGGACCAGTGGCTGGACAAGGATATCATGTTTGGTAAGGTGGAGGCTTAGAAAAAAAGAGGAAGACCCCCAGTGTGATGGATTGGCAAAGTGGCAGCATCAATGGACTCAAGCATGGCAACAATAATGAGGTTGGTCCAGGATTGGACAGTTTTTTGTTTTGCTGTGCATAAAGTCACTATGAGTTGGTACCGACTCAATGGCACCTAACAACAACAACAACAACAACAATCATGCATTTGACAGAAATTATTTTAAAAGAGAAGTTGTTATGGGTATCTGCTCTGTCCTGAAAGGATACAGCGCATACTTCTCTCCTCGGGATGTGAAGGAACACTGAAGTTCTCTTAGTGCTTAAGCATCCCCCAGGATAAGAGAAGCAAATATAAACTACAGGGATTGAACAATAAAATATGTACAATAAAAGTTGTTACTAGCATCTTGATGGGCAAACTTTTTTCTTACATGGAAGAATGGCTTATCATGGCCACATTCTATAATAACTGTGGTTATTATAAATCATTGCTGATTTTCCTGTAGTTGGACACACCCATATGAAACAATAGTTAAATAAACATGGCCTAGCTCTGGTAGCATAGTGATTACAAGTCAGGCTGCTAACCTCAAGGTCAGCAGTTTGAAACTACCAGCTGTTTCATGGGAGAAAGATGAGGCTTTCTGCTCCTATAAAGATTTACAGCCTTGGAAACCTTATGCAGGGTCGCTATGAGTCAGAGCCAACTCCACAGCCCACCACCACCACCAGCAGCAGCTCCTTAAACTGATAATCTCTGCTCCTTAACATTGAAAATCCACAGGAGAGTTGTAGCCCTACAGCTGCTAAAGTCACAGGGGGAAGAATAACATTGGACTTGACACTAGTAAGTAAATTCTGTTGTTGTTAGATGCCACTGAACCAGTTCTGACTAATTGCAACTCTATGCACAACAGAACAAAACACTCCCCGGTCTTGCTCCTTCCTCATAATTGTTGTTATGTTTGGGACCATTGCTGCTGCATCTGTTTCAATCCATTTTGTTTGGGATCTTCTTCTTTTTCATTGACCTTCCACTTTACCAAGAATAATGTCCTTCTCCAAGGAGTAATCTCTCCTCACGACATGTCCAAAGCAAGTTGAAATATTAAGTAAGTAGGTGGATAGAAACAAAGAGTTGAAGACTCCCCATCCTCATTCTAATGAGCATTCTGACTGCACCTCCATGATAGATTTGTTTATTCTTCTTGTAGTCCATGATACTTTAAATATTCTTCTCTAACACCATAATTCCAATGTAATGATTCTTCAACCATCTTCCTTATTCATTATCCAACTTACATATACATATGAGGTTATTGAAAATACCATGGTTTGGGTCAAGCATACATTAGTCTTCAAACTGACAGCCTTGCTCTTGAACACTTTAAAGGGGTCTTTCGCAGCAGATTTGTTTACCGCCATACATAATTTGATTTCTTAACTGCTGCTTCCATGATTGTTGATTGTGGATACAAGCAAAATGAAGTCTTTGACAATTTCCATCTTTCCTCCATTCATCATAATGTCATTTATTGGTCCAGTTGTGAATATTCTTCTTTTCTTTACATTGATGTGCAATCCATATTTAAGGATGTAGTCTTTGCTCTTCATCAGTAAGTATTTTAAGTCCTCTTCGCTTCCAACAAGCAAGGTTGTGTCTTCTATATGTTGCAGGTTGTTAATGAGTCTTCTTTCAATCCTGATGTTACATTCTTCTTCAAATCATCTAGCTTCTTGGATTATTTGCTTAGCATACAGATTGAATAAGTAGGCTGAACAGATACAACTCCAGTTCAAGCCTTTCCTGATTTTAAACCGTTCAACAGTCTCTTCTTCTGTTCGAATGACTACCTCTTGGTCTATGTATAGGTTCCTTATGACCAAAATTAAGTGTTCTGGAATACCCATTCTTTGTAATGTTACCCATAGTTTATTATACTCCACACAGACGAATGCCTTTCATAGTCAATAAAGTACAAGGAAATACCTTTTTGGTTATTTTGTGCTTTTAGCCAAGATCCGTCTGATATCCCTTGTTCCATGTTCTCTTCTGAGTTCAACTTGATTTTCTAGAAGCTCCCTTTCGATGTACTGTTGAAATCATTTTTTAATTATCTTCAGCAAAATTTTACTTACACGTGATATTAATAATATTGTTTGATGATTTCCACTTTCCAATGGGTCACCTTTCTGTGGGATGGGCACAAATATGGATGACACATGGATTTCTTCCAATCATTTGGCCATGAAGCTATCTTCCAAATTTCTTGGCATAGATAAGTGAGTGCCTCCAATGCTACATCAGTTTGTTGAAACACTTCAGTTTGTATTCGGTCAGTTCTTGGAACCTTGTTTTTCACCAGTGCCTTCAGTACTACTTGAATTTCTTCCTTTGATGCCATTGGTTCTTGATCATATACTACCTCTTGAAATGGTTGTGAATCAGCCAATTATTTTTGGTTCAGTAACTCTGTATATTTCTTCCCTCTTCTTGTGATGCTTTCTGCATCAATCAATATTTTACCCATAGAAACCTTCAATATTGCAACTTAAGTTGAAATATTAAGTAAGTAGGTGGATAGAAACATGCAACAAAAGGAACTAGACCATGTCCTAATGAGGAAATTAGCATAACCCAATGTCACAAGCACAATCAACATGGCACCATGTTGACACCATGGCTGATACAAAATAATCTGAAAAGACTGAAGAGATTTAGAAGTAATAAAAAAAAAATTATGGTTTTGCTTAATGCATTCCTTGAAAAATATAAGCTATTTTATCATTAGATCCTTATTTTCTTCCAATAATCATAATTGACATCAGTGAAATTGAATTTCAATTAAAAGGAAACTGCACTGAGAACCTTGTGAGACATCACAGATACAAAACACTAAAAATACTTTTTAAATTCCACTTAAAGCATCCATCTTTTCTTAGACTCATTATGAGGTTACATCATGTGCAACTCTGATCAAAACTGCATTTTGAACAAGAAAAGAATGTAAGTATTTGTAGTGTAGAGTCTAAACCATAAATTCTGTTTAACAATGCATAAAAGCTAATGCTAAAAGCACCATGGGGACAAAAAGCCACTCCCTGCCAACTCTGGATGCACACCATTGCTTTGAAATATACAGATTTTTAGCAGGTTTTTATTAAATCCTCAGGAGTTGTTAGAAAGAAAATAGCAGTTAATTGTCATTAACCTGTAGAGATATAATAAGAAGTACTTAAATATCAGCAAGAAAATTTTAGGTTGAATATTAGTGAGAATAATAATCACATATAATGAGCTAGATAAAGTCAGCTAGTATTAAATAATTCTTAGATTAAACCCTTATCTGAGACTACCTGCCTCATCGAAAAGTAAATATGCTTCTTGACTGTATATCATTGTTTTTTAAATTTCAGGGAATAAAATTCTATGAATGTGCCTCTTTCGTCTTCACACCAGGAAAACATATAAAACAGAAACTAGCCAACAAAATCCATGTTGTTGTTACTACGTGCCTTTGAGTCAGTTTGACTCATAGCGACCCTATGCACAACATAATGAAACACTAACTGGTCCTGAACTATGCACACAATTGTTGTAATGTTTGAGCCTATTGTTGCTGCCATTGTGACAATCCATCTTGTTGGGGGTCTTCCTCTTTTTCATTGACCCTCCACTTTTCTAAGCATTATGTCCTTTTTCCAGGACATTATGTCCCTCCTTGCAACATGTCCAAAATAGAAAGTATGAAGTGTCACTATCCTGGTTTCTAGGGAGAATTGGCAATATTTTTAAAGCTACTGAGATCACTAACTCTGGGAAAGTCTCCTGTTGTTCTGTACAAGACATCTTCATGGATCATGGAATCAGAAATGATTCAGAGGTCTTTAGTTTCCAGCATAACTTCAAAGGTGTCTAATAGCTAACAGAAGTTTTAGATATCATATACTCATACACAACTCTCAATAAAGAAAAAAAAGTGGATGTTATTTTAAAATAGATTTAGAAAATCCTACATTAAATTAACACATTTATTTACCAAGAAGAGGATGGATAAAGCACCAGTAGGGAAGTTTTGGTTTTCATTTTAATTATCACTGTGGATTAGCAGTTGTAAACTGGTGGGCTTTGAGACAAGTATACCAAAATCACAGATGGATTTTCTTTTTAAAAGAAACTGAGCCAATATTTTAATCCTTGCAACTTTCACATAAAATATATAGATTTCTAGCTTCACTTAAAATAAAACCAAACTAAGGAACCAAACTAGGGAACAATTGGATGGACAAGAGAGACAATTGCTGTTTTCAGAAGGGTCATAAATATTCAAGTTTTCTACAGCCCCCATCTAGCAACTTGAGCAGAAAGTACAAGGTTTTCTAGTAATGGACTAATGACTAAAACTGACTATTTTGAAAGGAGTGTAGAACTTTTTTCTTGAGTAGTAGATGTCTGTTTTATATTGGGTCTCAGAATCTAAAGAGAAATTTGTGGGTGCCATGAGTTGCAGACAATTTAAGCAACAACAAATAGTTAAGAAACATGACTCTATATGTATGTATATATCTCTCTTGCATGTAGACATAGACATAAATATAGATCTAGACATAGACAAGGAAACCCTAGACAGGGTGGCTATGAGTTGGAACCAACTAGCTGTCACTTAACAACAACACATAGACAAAGATATAGATATGGATATAAATATAGACTCCCTATACTTAGTCTGTAGTCCTGGTGTGATGTTGTAGGATAAGCACTAGACTGCTAACTTCAAGGTTGGCAGTTCAAACCCATCAGTTACTCCTTGAAAATCCTATACAGGGTTACTATGATTCAGAACCAACTTGAGGGTACTTGGCAACAACAACAGCATACTCTTGCTAGTTAAAGAGGAGAGACAATTAACCAACATCAGATGTATCAAAAAGTTGTATCCAAAATTATACATCTGTTCAGTGACAAAGCAATAATTAGAATTTTATTATGTTTCATTTGTTGACATGCTTGCTTAACACTTTTCTAAAGTTATTTTGCATATATATACTTTACTTTTCTATTTAAAAAGATAGTGAAGCAATAATTTTCTAAATAATTTTATCTACGTTTCATCTCCCCTCAAAACCCAGAAGTGTACCTAATCTTGAATAAATAGTTATAAATACAATAAGCTTTATAAAACAGTTCTAATCTTTAACACATGAGTTCACAAAGAGTACGAATTTACTCAATGACTATTAACAACAACAAACTTTTTAACTAAGTATCCCAAGTCTTGATATCAGCAATTGTATGTCAAAATGCTCATTAGAAGTCAGGATGGTGAGACTTTGTATCTCATACTTTAGATATATTATCAGGAGGGACCAGTCCCTGGAGGAGGATATCATGCTTGGTAAATTAGAGGGTCATCAAAACAGAGGAAAACACCCAATTAGATGGATTGGCACAGTGACAGCAGCAATGGGTTCAAGTTAACAAAGTTGTGAGTATGGAGCAGGACTGGGCATTCTGTTGTATATAAAGTCACTATGAGACAGAACAAACTTGATGGCACCTAACAACAGCAAAATGCTGTGTTACACTTGATTTTTAGGTGTCAAATAATGTAAGACAGAAGATACAGTAAAATAGCATGGCTCAAAGCTTGTGCATTAAAATCAAATAGATCTGGATTAAAATCCCATGTGAAAGGAAAGAGCAAAGGAATCACATAGGAACTCTATGGAGAAGCAACGAATTTTTTTGGAATTAATATCATTTCAGAAGTGTTAGTAGCAATGAATAAGACCCTAAAAGCAAGCTCAAAATATAACAGAATCACGGAGAAAGGAGAAGAATTTATTTCTCTCTTGATAGAAAGGGTAAGTAAAAAAGAGATCAATCTAAAGTTAACCAAATGTGCACTTACATTTCTCCATGGAGAAATATGTATCTGTAGCTGAGTCAATGTGGGGAAAAACACACAATACAAGATTACAAATCTGTAACTTGATTTAAACTACTTCAACATATGCAATACAATATTATGTATATGCCAGTCAGTTTAAATGTAAACTCACTGGCTTAATTAATAATGCACCTTGCTATATAGATGGTCAAGCTAGCTTGCCACCATTACTCCATCAACATTTCAGAATTTTTAGCACAACAATGATAATTGTTGTTCTTGTTAGGTGCCATTGAGTTGGTTCTGACTCATAGGGATCCTATGCACAACAGAATAAAGCCCTATGTGACCCTACACCAACCTCACAATTGTTACGCTCGAGTCCATTGCTTTTACCACTTGTCAGTCCATTTCATATGGAGTGTTCCTTTTTTTTTGCTGATCCTCCATTTAACCAAGCATGATCTCCTTTTCCACCCTGACACCATGTCCAAAGTATGAGTGAGTAAGTAGCAACATACTGACTTCTAAGAAATATTCTGGTTGTACTTCTTCCAAGGCAGGTTTGTTTGTTTTCCTGGCAGTCCATGATACTTACAATATTATTCACCAACACCATAATTCAAATGTATCAATTCTCCTACTTTATCCAACTTTCACATGTATATAAGATGACTGAATATATCAGTCCTGGTGTGGCACTGTTGGATCAGCAATGGACTGTGAACTGAAAGGTCAGCAGTTCAAAACCACCAGCTGCTCCTTGGAAACCCTACACAGGGTCGCTATGAGTTGGAACTGACTTGATGGCACCTAACAACAACAACGTTTGTTCTTTAGGAGTTCTGGTGTAGCACTGCAGGATAATGTTCTGGGCTGCAAAGTCGATTTGAACTGCAAGGTGGGGGTTCAAACTGACCAGCTGCTCCTTGGAAACCCTATACAGGGTCACTATGAGTCAAAATTGACTAGATGGCACTTACCAACAACATTTGTTCTTTAGCACTTTAAAGAGGTCTTTTGCAGCAGATTTGCTTAATGCAATATTCCCTTTGATTTCTTGATCGCAACTTCCATGACAGTTGATTGTGGGTTCAAACAAAATGAAGTCTTTGGCAATGTCAATCTATTCTCTGCTTATCATAATTTTATTTATTGGCCCAATACGAGGATTTTTATCTTCTTTACATTGAGGTGCAACCCATACTGAAATCTTTGGTTGTCATTAGTAAGTATTTCAAGTCTCCTTTACTTCCAGCAAGCAAGATTGTGTCCTCTGCATATCACAGGTTGTTAATGAGTCTTCCTTCAATATTGATACCATGTTCTTCATTATAATCCAATTTCAGGGATTATTTGTTCAGCATACAGAATGACTAAGGATACAAACCTAGCACACATCTTTTCTCATTATAAACCATTCCATCTCCCCTTCTTCTATCTTAATAATTGCTTCTAGGTCTTTGTACAGGTTACTTATGAGCACAACTGAGTGTTCTGGATTAACCATTCTTTGTAATGCTACCCAAAATTTATTATGATTCACTATACATTTGCATAGTCAATAAGGCACAAGTAAATATGTTTCCAGTATTCTCTGCTATTAGACAAAATTCATCTTATGATATCCCTTGTTTCACATCCTCTACTGAATCCAGCTTGAATTTCTGGCAGCTCCCAGTCAATGTACTGCTGCAACCATTTTTATAGCAAAATTTTACTTGTATATACTATTAATGATATTGTTAAGATTCTGATAAATATCATACCAGCAATGGATTATTCTTGGTGAAATAAAGGACATAATTAGCATTATAATTTTTTTTAAAGGATTTTGATGAAATTAAAAACTATTCCAGATAGGCTGATAGGTTGAAATGCTACTTGAACAAGGTGTAAGATTCTGGAGAGATGGCTTCCAAGATTGATTTCTAAATGCCTAGTTCCCATATGATCAAGAGCAAATGATATTGAAGGAGGAAGCCCAAGTTGCACTGAAGGAACTGGCAAAGAACAAGGCACCAGGAGTTGATGGAATGAAAATTGAAATCTCTCAAGAAAGTGAGGTGGCAGAGGAGGCACTCACTCATCTATGCCAAGAAATTTGGAAGACAACAATCTGGCTGACTGATTGGAAGAGATCCATATTTGTGCCAGTTCCAAAGAGAGCTGATCCATTGGAATGCAGAAATCATCAGACAATGTCTTTGATATCCCACGTGAGTAAAGTTTTACTAAAGGTAATACAGAAAGAGCTGCAAGCAAATATTGACAGAGGACTTCCATTGGTTCAAGCTGGGTTTAGAAGAGGCCATGGAACGAGGGATATCATTACTGATGTCCAACAGATCTTGGTTGAGAGTAGAGAATATCAGAAAGATGTTTACCTGTGCTTAATTGGCTACACAAAATGTGAATCATGACAAGCTATGGACAACATTGTGAAGTATGAGCATTCTAGAACACTTAATTGTGCTCATGAGGAATCTGTACATGGACCAGGAAGGAGGCAGTTGTTCGAACCGAACATGGGAACACTGAATGGTTAAGAGTTCAAGAAAAGTTTGCAATAGGATTATATTATTTCACCATACTTATTAAACCATTCCAAAGAAAGGTGACCCAACAGAATGCAGAAATCATCAGACAATCTCTTTGATATCTCAAGTGAGTAAAGTTTTGCTAAAGGTAATAAAGAAATGGCTACAATCACACATTGACAGAGAACTTCCAGAGGTTCAAGCTGGATTCAGAAGAGGCTGTGGAACGAGAGATATCATTGCTGATGTCCGATGGATCTTGGCTGAAAGCAGAGAATATCAGAAGGATGTTTACCTGTGCTTTATTGACTACGCAAAGGCTTTCGATTGTGTGGATCATGACAAGCTATGGACAACATTGAGAAGTATTCCAGAACACCTAATTGTACTTCTAAGAAATCTGTACCTAGACCAAGAAGCAATTGTTCGAACAGAACATGGGAACACTGAATGTTTTAAAATTGGGAAAGGTGTGAGACAGGGTTGTATTCTTTGACCATACTTATTCAACCTGTATGCTGAGCAAATAATACGAGAAGCTGGGTTCTATGAAGAAAAACGTGGCATCAGGATTGGAAGAAGACTCATTAACAAACTGCGATATGCAGATGATACAACCTTGATCGCTGAAAGTGAAGAGGACTTGAAACATTTACTTATGAAGATCAAAGAGCACAGTCTTCAATATGGATTACATCTCAATGTCAAGAAAACAAAAATCCTCACCACTGGACCAATAAACAACATTCTTATCAATGGAGAAAAAAATGAAGTTGTCATTAACACTCACAGAAGCATCAGTCAAGAAATCAAATGACATCTTGCATTAGGCAAATCTGCTGCACAAGACTTTTTTAAAGTCTTGTTGAGGACTAAGCAGATAAGTCAGCTTGAGGATTAAGGTGTGCCTGACCCAAGCCATGGTATTTTCAATAACCTCATATGGATGCAAAAGCTGGACAGTGAATAAGGAAGATGGTAGAAGAATTGATGCCTTTGAGTTGTGGTGTTGGAGGAGAATACTGAAAGTGCCATGGACTGCCAAAAGAACCAATAGATCTGTTTTGGAAGAAGTGCAGCCAGAGTGCTCCTTGGAGGCCAGGATGGCTAAGCTTCGTCTCTCATACTTTGGACATATTGTCCGGAGGAAACAATCGTTGGAGAAGGATGTCATGCTGGGTAAGGTGGAGGGTCAGAGAAAAAAAGGAAGACCTCTAATGAGATGGATTGGCCAGGTGGCATCATTGATGGACTCAAGTGTGGCAGTGGTTGGCCCAGGATCGGACATTGTTTCGTTCTGCTGTGCATGGGGTCGCTATGAGTCAGTTCCAACTTGATGGCACCTGACAATAACAACATTAAACCTGTGTGTTGAGCAAATAATTTGAAAATCTTGGTTATCTGAAGAAAAACATGGTATCAGGATTGGAAGAAGACTGATGAACAAGTTGCAATATGCAGATGATACAACCTTGCTTGGTGAAAGTGAAGAGGACTTAACACATTTACTGATGAAGATCAAAGAGCATAGCCTTCGGTATGGATTGCATCTCAATGTAAAACAAACAAAAATTCTCACCACTGGACCAATGAACAACATTCTTATCAATGGAGAAAAAAATGAAGTTGTCATTAACACTCACAGAAGCATCAGTCAAGAAATCAAATGACATCTTGCATTAGGCAAATCTGCTGCACAAGACTTTTTTAAAGTCTTGTTGAGGACTAAGTTGTTGAGTCAGCTTGAGGTTTAAGGTGTGCCTGACCCAAGCCATGGTATTTTCGATAACCTCATATGCATGCAAAAGTTGGACAGTGAATAAGGAATAACATAGAAGAATTGATGCTTTTGAGTTGTGGTGTTGGAGGAGAATATTGAAAATGCCATGGACTGCCAAAAGAACCAATAGATCTGTGTTGGAAGAAGTGCAGCCAGAGTGATCCTTGGAGGCCAAGATGGCCAAACTTTGTCTCTCATGCTTTGGACATGTTATCAGGAGGGACCAGTCACTGGAGAAGGATCTAATGTTTGGTAAGGTGGAGGGACAGAGAAAAAGAGGAAGACCCCTAGCAAGATGGATTGGCAAAGTGGCAGCATCAATGGACTCAAGCGTGGCAACAATTGTGAGGTTGGCCCAGGATCAGGCAGTGTTTTGTTCTGTTGTGCATAAGGTCACTATGAGACAGTGACAACTCAATGACACCTAACCAAAACAAGTGCCATTGGTATGGAAGCATTTAGGTTGTCTGTGCCAACTGTTGTTGTTTTAGGTGATGAAGAGTTGGTTTCAACTCTTAGTAAACCGATACAAAACAAAGCGAAACATAGCCATGTCCTGACCCATCCTCACAATCATTGCTACATTTGAGCCCATTCCTCATGCCACTGTGTCAATCCATGTCTTGCAGGGGTCTTCATCTTTTTCACTGACCCTTCTCTTAACCAAGCATGACATAATTCTCCAGGAACTGAAGTGTGAGAGACAACGTCTCACTATCCTGGCTTACAAGGAGAATTCTGGTAGTAGTTCTTCAAACACAGATGTGTTTGTTCTTTTGACAGTCCATGGTACTTTTAATATTCTTCTCTAACAACATCAATATTTCTATGGTTTTCTTTATTCATGGTCCAACTTTCACATGCATATGAGGCTTTTAAAAATACCATGTCTTTAGTTAGACACACCTTAATCCTCAAATTGACAACTTTGCTCTTGACCATCTTGAAGAGGTCTTGTGCAGAAGTTCTTGAGTGCTGTTTCCATGAGTGTTGGTCATGGATTGAACAAAAATGAAGTCTTTGACATCAATCCTTTCTTCATTTGTTGTTGTTAGTTGCCATTGAGTCGTTAGTTGGTACCAACCCATAGTGACCTTATATACAGCAGAACGAAACACTGTCCAATCCTGGGCCAGCCTCACTACTTTTGCCACACTTGAGTCCATCCATGCTGCCACCTCTCAATTTCATCTCGTTGCGGGTCTTCCTCTTTTTCTCTGACCCTCCACCTTACCAAACATGATATCCTTCTCCAGTGACTGGTCCCTCGTGACAATATGAGAGACGAAGTTTGGCCATCTTGGCCTCCAAGGAGCAATCTGGCTGCACTTCTTCCAAAATGGATCTGTTGGTTCTTTTGGCAGCCCATGGCACTTTCAATATTCTCCTCCAACACCATAACTCAAAAGCATCAATTCTTCTACGGTCTTCCTCATTCACTGTCTAGCTTTCCCATGCATATGAGGTTATTGATGTTATTTATTGGTCCAATGGTGAGGATTTTTGTTTTCTTTACATTCAGGTGCAATCCATACTGAAAGCTATGGTCTTTGATCTTCATCAGTAAGTACTTCAAGTACTCTATAACTCCAGAAATCAGAGTTGTATCATCGACATACACATGTTATTAATGAATCCTGATGGCACATTCTTTTTCATATAATCAAGCTTCTCAGATTATTTGTTTAGAATACAGATTGAATAAGTATGGTGAAAGAATACAACACTGGCACTCACCTTTCCTAATTTGAAACCACTCAGTGCCATCTTGTTCATATTGAATGACTACTTCTTGGTCTATGTACAGGCTCCTCATGAGCACAATTAAGTGTCTCGGAATACTCAGATTTCACAATGTTGGCCATAATTTGTCATGATCCATACAGTCAAATGTCTTTGGATAGTCAATAAAGCACAGATAAACATCTTTCTGGTATTCTCTGCTTTTAGCAAAGATCCCTCTGACGTCACCAATGAAATCCCTTGATCTATGTCCTCATGAATCCAGTTTGAATTCCATCAATTCTAAGAGTCTTATTTTTTTGCCAATCTTTTTAGTGCACCTTGGATTTCTTCCTTCAGTGCCATTGGCACTTGATTATATACTACCTCTTGAAATGGTTTAACACTGGCCATTTCTTTTTGGTACAGTTATGTTGTGTACTTCTTCTATCTTCTTTTGCTGTTTCTTGCATCATTCAATATTTTGCCCATATAATTCTTCAATATTGCAAGCCGAGGATTGAAATTTGTCTTCAATTCTTTCAGTTTTAGATATGATTTGCATGTAATCCCCTTTTGGTTTTCGAACTCCATGCCTTTACACATCTTATTATAACACATGACTTTGTTTTCTTGAGTCACCTTATGAAAGTTTCTGCTCATCTCTTCCATTTGCATTAGCGTCTCTATGCTGAAGAGCAAGTTTCAGAGTCTCATTTAAAACAAAACAAAAGCAAAATATTTTATTGTTAGTTATGTGAAGGTTTACAAACAACATCATCAGCTCCACATTCAACAAATCACACACTCAATGACTACAGTCCATTCCCTGCAACCACAGACATCCTACTTCCTCCCTGTGGCTCCCCATCTACACCTTAAATTTCATAACTGAATACAGCAAAAATGGTTGATGCACACAAGCAAAATCAATAGGTTGTTGTTTGTTGCTAAGTATCATCAAGTTGGTACTGCCTCATAGCTACTCTATGTACAACAGAACAAAACACTGCCTGGTCTTGGGCCAACCTTACAATTTTTGCTACACTTGAGCCCATTGATGCTGTCACTTTGCCAATCTCGCTGGAGGTCTTCCTCTTTTTTCTTTGACCCTCCACTCCACCTTGCCAAACGTGACATCCTTCTCCAGTGACTGGTTCCTCCTGACAACATGTCTGTAGTATGAGAGATGAAGTCTCTCATCCTGGCCTTCAAGGAGAACTCTGGCTGCACTTCTTCCAACACAGATCTGTTGGTTGTTTTGGCAGCCCATGGCACTTTCAATATTCTCCTCCAACGCCATAACTCAAATGCATCAATTCATCTATGATCTTCTTTATTTACTGTACAGCTTTCGCATGCATACCAGGTTATTGAAAATATCATGGCTTGGGTCAGGTGCACCTTAATCCTCAAGCTGACATCTCTGCTCTTCAACACTTCAAAAAG
>NW_006408848.1:309831-312243 GCF_000296735.1 Chrysochloris asiatica
GGAAGTTCTCTGTCAATGTATGATTGTAGCCGTTTCTGTATTACCTTTAGCAAAACTTTACTCACTTGAGATATCAAAGAGATTGTCCGATGATTTCCGCATTCCGTTGGGTCGCCTCTCTTCGGAATTGGCACAAATATGGATATTTTCCAATCAGTCAGCCAGATAGTTGTCTTCCAAATTTCTTTGCAGAGATGAGTGAGTGCCTCTTGTGTTGCCTCACTTTCTTGAAAGATTTCAATTTTTATTCCATCAATTCCTGGTGCCTTGGATAGACAGATAGATTTCAATGTTCAAAAGGCACATTCTGTAATTCAGCCTCCTGCCCACAGGTACACAACTGTACTCAGTCCATGGGCCTAGAGCCCAAAGCTGCTCGGTCTCTCCATGCCACCAATTCTGTCACCTTATCTGCTGTCACTGCTTTTCTAGGTAAGGATCTCACACTCAACTCATGTTCTGCATTCTTGATGGTCCTGAGATTGTCTGTTCCTAAAATTAAAGATTAACTACAATCTCTTTTTAGTTACACATCTTCTACAATTTTAGTTTTGATGATCTCCACTAATCCTGCTAAAACTTGCTCACAATTGAATCATAAAATCCTATCATCATCATACCTCACCCTCTTTCACCAGACCCATCTGGAAAAGAGGGAAATTATTCAGTGGGGCTTCTACCTCATCCCACTCATTTTGAAACTATGCACACCCATGAAAGCCTATAGGCCAGTCACTTCATGCCTTTATAATCCCCCCATTTTTCATTGTTAATTTCTAAACTGCCTGTCCCTATCAACCTAATACACTGAGGAGACAAGCATCTTCCCTGATATGAAGAATCTTCCATGCTGGTTGGAATTTTGAGGAACTACATACATAGAAAAACTCCAGTTGATCAAATTGTAGCAGTTTACATTTGCTCACAGTATCAAACATCTTTATCATTAGTTGGTTGGGTTCTGGTAGCTCAGCCTAGCCGCCAAGCTAGGTCACATGGGTACCAACTGCAAATCTGGAAGTTCAACACACCTCCTTGCATTTCAGGCAAGCTGGCTTTTTCACTCTCACCCATAGTCCCCAGACACAACGTTAATGTCCATGGGCACAGGAGTTCACACAACTACTTAAACTTTATACCAGCCAGCACTTCCTGTTCTCTCTCTCATCTCCAGGTCAGCAGGTGCCAATGGAACGTGTCCAAACTCAGCCTGTGTCTTCATTGCTGCATTTCCCCCAGTTCAACTCACAAGTAGGCCCAGGTGGTCACCAATGAGCATACTAGACTGCTCATAGATTCCCTTTAACTTTCAATCCTGTTGTTGTTAAGTGTAATCGAGTTGTTTCTGACTCATACCGACCCTGTATAGGGTTTCTGTGGAGCAGCTGAGAGCTTGAACCTTGCAGTTTACACTGACCTTGCAGTACAGCACATTAACCCATAGCATCATAACAGGACTCGCTTTAAGTGCTAGAAGGGGGTTCTTCCTAATGGGTTTTGACTTATATTTCCTTGATACCTCCAGAGTAAATAGTTAGCTTGAAACCCAAAAAGCTAAATAGTCTGATTTTTTCTACAAGTCTTTCAATAAAAATCTTCTGTTCTCCCAGCAGTTCTGAGTTGGTCTGTATGTTTTTTCAAATGCAAATGTCCCAACTCAGAAGATTCTAGGTAGGGTTCAGGATTCTATCTAAAGCCCATACTCTACAAAGACTTAAAAAAAGAGACTACTTCTCTGGGCAAATTCTAACTGCCCTTCTAGCAAATCCAATAGATTATAGATAGGCTACCATGGTTTCTGGAATCATAATTCTCATTATTCACTTCTATCACACATGAATGTCTGTTTTACAATAGTAGACAGGAGAAACTAATATAAACAAAGCACTCAAACACATAAATCTTTGTCATAAATCTTTGTCTTTTTGTTTTTTCCAATATCCATTCAGCCTATGTCTCAATCCATGTATCTACTCACACAACACTGCTTTTCCAAGAATATGTATGTGTCCTATTTAGCTCATGCATACTTCCCTGAGTCTTCCCATATCTTCATTACTCATCTACCACCCTACCTCTTCTGGTGTATTGCCCTCCCCTTTCTTCTTTATTGTCCTCCCCATCACATAAGCTAACGTGTCTAAAATTTAGCTAGTGAATTACTCTATCTTAACCCCATACCCCTGGTAATCCTTGAGGAATGTTTCTTTTAGTATGGAAAAGTTTTCTTAAGCTTTTACAATAATGGTCTCATAAAATATTTGTCCTTTTGTGATTAATTTCACTCCACATGATATCCTCAAGGTTCTTTCATGTTATGAAGTGTTTCACAGATTCATTATTATTGTTTAACATTGCATAGTATTCCACTGTGTGTATATACCAAAGTTTGTGGCTCATATTTCTTTCTTT
>NW_006408848.1:312953-313527 GCF_000296735.1 Chrysochloris asiatica
TCTCACTTCTTTATTCTTCTAGTTGAGTTCTGATCATCTAGCCATTGAAGCCAGGTCAAGGGGGTATTATCTGCAAGTGTGGGTGTTCTTGTGCATATGCCCTCACTTCTTATCAGCTGGACACTTCACTCTCCACTCTAGTCCTCTGTGGCTATGTCACTGACTCTGGGCACAGGAGTCCCCAGATCTTGCCATAGTGCTGGCCAACCAGGTCTCCACCCGTTTTCACAGGAGTCTATTGAACGTGGTAGGGCTTAGCTTGCTGCTTCATTGCTGTTTTTCCCTCACTTCCCCTTATCAGTAACCAAAGTGGTCACCTGCCAGAGCTGTTCATGTATTCCCCTTGAGTCTTAGTCTTAGAAGGGAGTTTGCCCTGAGGGAACCCGACCACTTGCCTTGTCTCTTGGGTGAGCTACTTGATTGTTCTTGTAGTAGTCAGTCGGACTGCCATTATTTTTTTGTAGTTTTCCTGAAGGTCTTTCTTTCAAGAAGTATCTTCTGTTCTTCTAGTCTCTCCAGGCTGGTCTGCTTGTCCTTTCGAGTGGAAATTTCTCACCTCAGAAGATTCTGGATG
>NW_006408848.1:314173-317812 GCF_000296735.1 Chrysochloris asiatica
TCACAGAGTTGTGTTGTTCCAAGGTTGTGCCTATATCATTGTTTACCTCTGTCCCACTTAGCCCATGCAAACTTGCCTAATTGTTCTCCCATCCACTTTGTTCTTCCATTCTCCTTCCGCTTCTTGTGTATTGCCACCCTGGCCAGCACCCAAAGTATCCTGTGTCTATTCCCTACCCTGTGCTCCACCTTCCCTTCCCTCCCCTCCCCTCACCCCCCACATCCTGGTAACCAGCAAAGAATCCCCACCCTTTTTAGTATGGGTTCTTTTACTTAGTCGTTTATAGTAGAGGTCCTATGCAGTATTTCTCCTTTTGTATCTGACTAATTTCACTCAACATAATGTCCTCAAGGTTCATCCATGTTATGTTATAGCTTACAGCTTCCTTGTTATTCTTCAAGGCAGTGTAATATTTCATTGTGTGTATGTACCACAGTTTGTTTATCCATTCTTCCATTGATGGGCACTTAGGCTTTCTCTATCTTTTTGCTATTATAAATAGTGCTGCTATGAACATTGGTGTGCCTATGAACAAATGTAGCCTAATTCGTGTTATGACTCGTATTTCTTATGAATAAATACCAAGTAGAAAAATTGCTAGATCATAAGGTATTTCCATTTCCAGTCTTCTGAGGAAGCGCTATATTGCGTTCCAGAGAGGTTGAACTATTTTTCGAACCCACCAGCAACGCAGGAGCGTCCCACTCTGTCCACATCCCCACCAGCATTTATTGTCCTCTACTTTTTTGATATTTGCTGTTATTACTGGTGTGAGATGATATCTCATTTTTTAAAAAGGTTTTTATTGTAGATTGTGTGAAAGTTTACAGGGCAGGTTATCTGTTTTACATAATTAAATCATACACCTTGTTTCATTATAATCCCCTCCATGTACCATCAGTTGACAATATTTTTCTCTATTCATGTTAGGTCTAGTAGCTTCTTAACTTAGTCTTTGGGGTTTTCTATATATACGATCATATCGTCAGCAAATAGAGAGAGTTTTATTTCCTCCTTGCCAATTTGGATGCCTTTAATCTCCCTGTCTTGCCATACAGTTCTTGCTAAGACTTCCAGCACAATGTTGAATAGGAGTGGTGACAAAGGACGTCCTTGTCTGGTTCCTGTTTGCAGAGGGAAGGCTTTCAGTTTCTCTCCATTGAGAGTAATATAGGCTGTTGATTTTTAATATATGCTCTTAATTATGTTGAGGAATTTCCCTTCAATTCTTACTTTGTTGAGTCTTTTTATCAGGAATGTATGTTGGATTTTCTCAAATGCCTTTTCTGCATTAATTCTTATTTATATGATGGATTACATTGATCATTTTTCTAATGTTGAACCATCATTGCATCCCTGATATAAATCCCAATTGATCATCATATATTATCTTTTGGATGTGCTGCTGGATTCTGTTAAGAATTTTTACATCTATGTTCATGAGGGATATTGGTCTATAATTTTCTTTATTAGTGACATCCTTCCCTGGTTTTGAATGAGGGTTATGCTTGCCTCATAAGATGTATTAGGAAGCTTTCCATACTCCTCTATATTCTGGAATAATTTGAGTAGAATTGGTAACATCTCTTCCCTAAATGTTTGGTAGAACTTCCCAGTGAAGCCATCTGGGCCCAGATTTCTTTTTGTTGGGAGTTTTTTGATGACCTGATCAGTTTCTTCTCTTGTTATGAGTCTGTTCAGGTTTTGCACTTCACTCTGTTTAAGTTTAGGTAGGTTGTGTTTTTCTAAAAATGTATCCATCTCTTCTAAGATTTCAAATGTGTTGGAGTACAACTTTTCATAGTGTTCTGTTATTATCCTTTTGATTTCCTATGGTAGTTTCTAATGCGTGTTATTTGTGTTTTCTCCCTCTTTTCTTTTGTTAGGGTTGCCAGTGGTCTGTCAATGTTGTTAATCCTTTCAAAGAAACAGCTTCTTGTCCTGTTTATTCTTTCTATAGATTTTCTGTTTTCTCTTTCCTTTATTTCTGCTCTAATCTTTATTATTTCTTTTCTTTTTATGGCTGTAGTTTCCCTCTGTTGGTTTGGCTCTAATTGTTGTAGATGCTGTGTTAATATGTTAATATTGGTTCTTTCTTCATTTTGGATGTGTGCATTTTTTGCAGTAAGTTGCCCTCTTCTTCTTATAGTTTTGTTCTGTTCTCAACTCACCCATCTGTAGATTTAGTTCTGAGAGGTACTGCCATGTATATCAATCTCTGGTTGTTGTCTGTTCTTGTGGTTTCTCAGTCCACAGAGCTCCCTTTAGGATGTTTTGCAACACACTGTTGGCTACGGCAAAGTTACTTAGCTTCTGTTTATCATGGAATGTTTTGATTATACCATCATATTTGATTAATAGCTTTGCTGGATACAGGATTCTTGGTTTGCAGGTTTTTTTCTTTCAGAGTTTTTTATATGTATCCCCATTGCCTTCTTGCCTGCATGATTTCTGCTGAGAGATCCAAGCTTCATCTAACTTGCTTGCCTTTGTATGTAATACTTCTCTTTTCCTTAGCTGCTTTCAAGATTATCTCCTTATCTTTGATTTTGGAGAAAATGATTATGATATGTCTCAGTGATTTTCTTTTGGGGTCTATCCTTCCTGGGGTTCGTTGAGCTTCTTGAATGCTTATCTTTTCACTTTTCATGATGTTAGAGAAATTTTATTCCAGAAACTCTTCAACTATCTCTTCTCTGGACTTGTGTGAGTCTTTTTGTCCCAGAATGCCAATAATTCTTGTTATTCCTCTTCATGTTGTCCAATATGAATCTTAGACCTTCTCTGGATTTTTGTATATCTTTTTTCTGCTTGCTTTTCTGTCTTAGTGGTATTGAGAGATATGTCCTCCAGTTCACTAGTTCTGCCTTCCATCTCTTCAGTTCTATACCTTTGCCCTTTCAGTGTATTACCCTTTTGTGGTGTTTTATTGTTAATCCTATGGACCTCTTTCTGTAGGTTTTGAATTGTTTCCAATGCTGTATCTATCTTGTTTGATTGTTCTTGTAGTATTTTCCTGACTTCTTCCTTATTTTTCTCAACTCCATTGTTAAGTATTTTGGAACATTTTATAACCATTTTTCTGAATTTCTTCTCAGACATTTCCAAGATCTGCCCTCCTTCCAGAATGGAGTCCAGGTCCACCTCTAGGTCACTTGTCTCAGATATTTTATCTTGTTTCTGGATGTGTGCTGATATGATCATCTGTTTTTGCTTCTTGGAAATGTTTTATCCTTAGCTGTGGCCTTAATACTTAATTGAGTGTGTATTTTGGTATTTTTTATGCTTTCTGATTGCCTCCAAGTAGATGTAATCAGAAGGTGGGCTCCCCTTTTCATTCTTCTTATTGCTTAACTCAGAGTAACTTTCAAGGTGTTGTCTGCCTTACTGGTGTATGGCAGTTGGTATTGGTTCTTGCCTCGATTGTGAGGCTTTATATGGTGTGATTGTATCTTGACTATATGGCAACAATTTCTGTCTCTTCTTGCATAGTATAGGGAGAGAAAGAGCCCCTTATAGGTAAAATGGGAAACAAAAACAAAATACAATAGAAAAAAATAAACAAACAAACAAAAAACAAAACAGCAGCAGCAAAAAAGCAAGGAAAAAAACAACTACAAAAAAACCTGATTGGATACT
>NW_006408848.1:324414-327916 GCF_000296735.1 Chrysochloris asiatica
TTTTTAAAAAAAAGTATTTGCAATAAAGAAGCCATTGGTCTAGCAAAATACTGTCATTTGATCTCCAGCTCTGTTTTTATTCCCAAGGCCATATTTCCATCTACTGATTCTTCCTCTTTGTTTCCAACTTTTACAATCTAACCATTAGTAATTATCAATACATCCTGATTGCATGTTTGATCAATATCATGCTGAAGAAGTTGGATTCTTGAATTGAATTCAATTCAATTTCATCATCACTGGTTGGTGCATAAATTTGAATAAAAGTTGTGTTAACTGGTCTTCCTTGAAGGCATATAGATAGTATACTATCACAGACAGGAGTGTACTTCAAGATAGATCTTGAAAAATTCTTTTTGATAGTGAGTGTGGTGCCATTTCTCAGTTTGTCATTTCTGACATGTGATTGTCAGATTCAAACTGGCCAATACCAGTCCATTTCAGCTTACTAATGCCTAGGATATCAATGTCTATATGTTCCATTTCAGTTTTGACAAGTTCAATTTTTCTTAGATTCATACTTCGTACATTCTATGTTCTGATTATTAACGGAAGTTAACTGCTATTTCTGCTCATTTTGAGTTGTGCCTCATCAGCAAATAAAGGTTCCCAAACTTTACTTCACTTGTGTCATCACTGTAAACGGTAAAACACTCAAAATACAACTGAATAAAGCCTCATCTTTCTTCTGCCAAACAGCTGGTTGTTTCAAACTGCTGACACTGAGGTTAGCAGCCCAATTCATAACCACTACATTACCAGAGCTCCTTCTTTTAGCACTAGATCTGATAGCATTCTGGTGCTCTTCATCATGTTTTAATAACCAATATTCTGATGCTGATATATTTCCACTGTTATTCATAAGTTTTTCAGTGACTAAATAATCGGAAATAATCTGTCTCTCCTTCTTCCTAGTCTGCCTTCATCTGGATGCTCAGTTGAAACCTGTCTACCATTGGTGACCCTTCTGGTATTTAAAAAAACAGTAGCATAGCTTCCAAAATCACAGCAACATGCAAACCACCACAGTATGACAAACTGACAGACAAGTGGAATTATAGATCTGTTGAATAAATTCCAATTTTCATTGCAAAGTACAAAAAGCCATTATTTGGTCTTTGTCTATTCTCAATCTCTTCTCCTGTGTAGTCCCAACTCATATTCCACTTACAGCAATACTTAACCATGTCATGCTCCATGACAATTTTGCACTGTTTTTGCTTGTATAACAGCCTGTTCTGTTTTTGAGCATCTGTCCATCTTCTGAGCAGCATCTCTTGCATTGTCTACTCCATGAGCCCTTCCTTGAACACACCATCCTAAAGCAAATTAATAGTTTTCCACTTACCCCATTTATTTCATGACACCACTTTCCACATGACACTGAAACTATTTGCTTACCTAACTGCCTGTCCTGTTGCTCTAAGAACTCTTTCAGGGAACCTTTATTTTATTCTGCTTTCATCTCCATATTAACCACAATTCCTGAAAGATAATGAATAAATACTCTTTAGTTTATAAAGCTCCCAGAAGCATTTAACTCCACATCTGGAGCAAGTAGCAAGAGTCATCATCTTTAGAGGTGATTTGGTATTAAAAATGGAGTATCATCACAAAGTATACTCAGGTCATCCTTTTCCTATCTAAAGAAAAATGAAAAAGAAGAAGAAGAAATCCACAGAACTTTTCTTGCCATTACAATTCAGCAGGAAACTTCTTGAAAATGCTGTGTTTATCTCAGTTAATCTCACTGAGAAGAAAATTTTTAGATAGAAATAGAAATTATATTTGAGATAAAGTTTGAGTGGTTAGCATAAAAAGCCTGCCTGTTAGGGAAATCTTTGCACATTTGAATGTAAAGAGGGGATTAATTTGTCAGGCAGATTTTGTATTTTAAGACAGTAATCCACTTAAACAAGTTAAGTGAAAATACATTTGTAAAGTTATCAGAGTATTTTACAAAATGTAGCTGGAGATAAGAGACATTTTGAGTTAGGGACATGAATTTTCCTGGGATTCTTCCCACCCCTCAGCTTTGCTCCACTCATCACTCTTGCTGCTATAACTTCTGAGTTTTAGAGCGGTTTGAAACTATCAGCCGCTCCGCGGGAGAAAGATGAGGCTTTCTACTCCCGTAAAGATTTACACCCTCGGAAACCCTGTACAGGGTCGCTATGGGTCGGAACCGACTCGACGGCACTTAACAACAACAACAAAGTTGTAGACTAGAAGTCCTCAGAAACCCTAAACAGAGTCATTATGAGTTGGAACCTACTTGATGGCACTTAACAACAACAACAAGCTGTAGATTCTAAAGAACTCCTGACAGAACTCCCAAACCTTAATTTAAAATATAAGGAAAGAAGCTCGAGGAACAAAGTTGAGCTTATCAGTGTGACCAGGGAGCATCAGTACTGCAATTTGACACCCCAAGCTACAACAATGAGAAAGAAGAGAAAAATAGAATGAACAATCTCTTTCCTTTGATGCTCACCAGAGAAAATAAATTCAGTGATATTGGAAACAAGAAAGACAGCTTAGGCTATGGGTATAGAATGGTTATTGGTAATGACAGCTTAGGTCTATGGTATAGAACTGGGACAACAGAAGAGAATCTAGGTCACTGACTAAAACTGATGGAACTCCTGAGATTACATCCCTTAGACACTCTTCACACCTGGAACTGAACTTACCCCTCGAGATCACCTTTCAATCAAACAATAGACAGATCGATAAAGTGAACAATAATACCCATGAGAAACATATTCCTCAGAACAATCAACTATATGATTCCAAAAGTAGCATTTACCCAAAAATAAAACTCAGCAGGCATGAAAGAAGGATGAATGGAAACAGGAAATCAAGAGTGGAAGCATGAAAAGTGCTGTTCCATTGGGAGGTTGCAACTAATGTCACAGAACAAAACAAAACATGTACAAATTACTGAGTGGAAAACTAATTTACTCTGTAAACTTTAACCCAAACTACCACAAATTAAAACTGAAAAAGAGAGAAAACTCCAGCCAAGATTTGGTCAGAGACAGTGTCTAAATGTCTCCTGGTGAAAAACCTTTTACTAACACCAGTGAGAACTGACGACTAAAACCAAGCTTATGTGTATCATTTGTCATTTGTTACTATATCTGCTAACATTGCTGTTGTTGTTAAGGACCTACTCATGTGACCCTGTATAAGTTTTTGAGGAGCACCTGTGAGTTTGAACCACCAACTTAGTGGTTCAAACTGACTTTATGGTCGAACACTTATCCTACAGTGCCACACCAGGACTCCTGCTAATGTCAAATTTTAGATTAAGAGTTTGTTTCATTGAGTGGTTTTAGTTTTTCACTTAATTGTACTTCTAAGAAATCTGTACCTGGACCAAGAAGCTGTTGTTCGAACAGAACATGGGAACACTGAATGTTTTAGAATTGGGAAAGGTGTGAGACAGGGTTGTATTCTTTCACCATACTTATTCAACCTGTATGCTGAGCAAATAATA
>NW_006408848.1:328016-330106 GCF_000296735.1 Chrysochloris asiatica
AAAAAAAAAAAAAAAAATGTAGCCTAATATGAGTATGTCTTTTATTGTCCTCTTTCAGCTTCTTGCCTTCAAGGCCATCTGATACATTTCAAGTTGCCACTGTTCATTGTTATGCTGTACCTCAGGATTTAATTTTTGTCTTGTTTTGTTTTTAAACTCTCTCTCTCTCTCTCCAAACTGCCTGTTTTGGTCTTCTCTATTCATAAACTGTTCACTGCCAGGTGTGGCCATTTTGAGCTGCCTGTTGTTTTAAATGCTAAGGGTATCTGTGCCCATGTGTGGCAGAAGATCCCATCAGTGGTGGGGTTGTGGGGTGTCCAATCACTCAGGTACCCACTCTAGTCACCAGTATGTAGGTGCACAGACAGTGAGGAGCTAATGAATAGATATCAAAAAAAAAAAAAAATCAGAACAAAGTAAACCCAATAAGTATATTGTTCACCTTTTCTCTGATGTTCCTGTGGCATTATTCTATGGTGGGTCTATTTGCTCTCCCACTTGATCTTGCCATTTGGTCTCACCCACGTTGTTGGTTCCAGGCCCATGAGCCCAGCAGATTCTAAAGTACGGGATTTCTTACTTCCACTACAAATTCCACTAGCTATAAGCCTTCAAACTTTTAAAATATTCCTATCTATGTGGTTCAGAGTTTTGGAGCACTCCCCTGAATGTGCTTTTTCTGGTATTCTGTGGTATTGCTGACAGAGATCTTCAATGCACCTTTACCCTATCTTCCATCAAGCCCTTCCTCCTGGCTCATATTTCTTGTAGATATATACCAAGTAGAGGGATTTCTGGGTCATAAGGTATTTCTATTTCCAACTTTCTGAAGAAGTACCATACTCACAAGGTAAATCAAGTATCCTAGGCTCAGCATTTATCAAGCTGGGGAAACTGAAGAAAAAAATCAAACCTTGACTTTTGTTATTGAAGGATTCTTTGGGCAAATTGTTGAATGATGAAGAAAACATCAAGAGAACATGGAAGGAATACACACAGTCACTGTACCAAAGGAAATGGTTCATGTTCAACCATTTCAAGAGGTAGCATATGATCAAGAGCCAATGATACTGAAGAAAGAAGTCCAAGGTGCATTGAAGGAATTGGCAAAGAATAGGCACCAGGAATTGATGGAAGAAATATTGAAATATTTCAAGAAAGTGAGGTGGCACAGGAGGCACTCACTCATATCTGCCAAGAAATTTGAAGACAACTGTATGGCCGACTGATTGGAAGAGATCCATATTTGTGCCCATTCCAAAGAGAGGTGACCCAATGGAATGCAGAAATCATTGGAGAATATCTTTGATATCCCATAAGAGTAAAATTTTACTGAAGGTAATACAGAAATGGCTGTAAGCATATATTGACAGAGGACTTCCAGAGGTTCAAGCTGGATTCAGAAGAGCGATACCATTGCTGATGTCCAATGGATCTTGGCTGAAAGCAGAAAATATCAGAAAGATGTTTACCTGTGCTTCATTGACTACACAAAGGCTTTTGATTGTGTGGATCATGACAAGCTATGGACAACATTGCAACATATGAGTATTCCGGAACACTTAAATGTGCTCATGAGGAATCTGTACATGGACCAAGATGCAGTTGTTTAAACTGAACATGGGAAAACTGAATGGTTTAAAAAAGATGTACGACAGGGTTGTAATCTTTCACCATACTTATTCAACCTGTATGCTGGGCAAGTAATCCAAGAAGCTGGGTTATATGAAGAAAAACATGGCATCAGGATGGGAGGAAGACTCATTAACAACCTGCAATATGCAGATGACACAACCTTGCTTGCTGAAATTGAAGAAGACTTAAACTATGTCAGGGACTTGCCTCGACATAGGGGTTTGGTTCACGAGGTGGAGATACCTGGCAGCGATAGAGATAGCAAAAGAGACACAGAGACGCACAGAGAGAGACAAAGAGACACTCCAAAACCAGAGTGAATGCTGGACTGGCATCAGGCAGATCCTGCATTGCAAACATCTCAGCCACGAAGGCCGTAATATCCTGCATAGTAAACATCTTAGCTAAACAGGCAGTATGGTTGCAAGGCTGGATTGTGCCCCCTGCTTGCTGTA
>NW_006408848.1:330571-333696 GCF_000296735.1 Chrysochloris asiatica
GAATTTTACAGTCTTGGCTTTTAGGAAAATATTACATTTATCCGTGTATATCAAGGGCTTCATGTCTGCAATTAATAAAACATAACTGGACACTAAGATGAAAAATAATTTGTTATTAACTGCCAGGTGGCTAGATCTGTTACACTCGGGCCTATAGGGCCTCAGACCTCTGACCAGGCCTTCACGGTCTGCAGCAAAACTACATACTGATGAACATCAAAGACCACAGCCTTCCGTATGGACTGCATCTCAATGTAAAGAAAACAAAAGAACAAACAGCTCTGTCTTGGAAGAAGTGCAGTCAGAGTGCTCCTTGGAGGCCAGGATGGCCAAACATCATCTCTCATACTTAGGACATATTGGCAGGAGTGACCATTCTTTGGAGAAGGATATTATGTTTTGTAAGGTGGAGGGTCAGAGTAAAAGAGGAAGACCCCCCAGCAAGATGGATTGGCAAAATGGCATCAATGGGCTCAAGTGCAGCAACAATTGTGAGGTTGGCCCAGGACTGGGCAGTGTTTCGTTCTATTGTGCATAGGGTTACTATGAGTCGATATCAACTTAATGGGACCTAACAACAACAACAACAACAATCCTTTGAGTGGAGTCCTGGTTTGGCTATGTGGGCTAATGCATCAGACTGCAGTCATTTGAACTGCAAGGTTGGTGGTTCAAGCTCACCAGCTGTTCCTTGGAAACCCTATACAGGGTTGCTATACAAGTTGGAATCAACTTGATGGCACTTAACAACAACAACAATTATTTGAGTGATGTCCTGGTGTGGTGCTATGGGTTGATGCACTGGGATGCAAAGTCAGTTTGAATTATAAGGTCAGCGGTTGTTCCTTGGAAACCTTATACAGGGTTGCTATGGAGTCGGAACCAACTCGATAGTACTTAACAATACTAACAACAGTTCTTTGAGTACAGATCACAAATGCAGGTGGCATAAAAATTTAGGAGAAGCCTTCTGAAGATTACACTCCTCTCTCCAAAAACACCAGTTTGAGAAGTGATCTGTGACTGGGACATAAGGCTGCTTGCTATCCCTTATGCCTCATTTTTAGGCATGCCTCCATATGGTCTTGATTCTTTCCAGCTTTAGATTACACAATAAGCAAAGTAAGCCTGGGTTTATTTAGTAATCTGTAGCCAATAATTGCACATTTTTTACCACATCAAAGCTTCAGCTTCTAGATATGGCTGTCCTGTCCCTCTCCCAACACCAACCACTTTCCTAAAGAATCAAGGCCTCATTTCAAGTTTTTATTCTCTGATAGGAAGGGACTACCCAGTAAGCTAGGTAATCAAGCCTTACTTGTACTTATTTACTAATCTGTAGTGAATAATAAAACATGGTAAAAATGTGTGAAACTGTCCACTACAAATTAGACAATAAATATAACTATGTCTGTGCTTATTTTGCTTATTGGGTAATCTGTCCCTGATTCTGGCCACTTGCCAGAGTTGAGTGTCTCAAAGATTATTTATTATATTTCATGCTACCTACTAGCATTTGTTGTAGATGGTCTTTAATCTTCGTCAGTAAATATTGTAAGTGCTCTTTACTTTCATTAAGCAAGGTAGTATCATCAGCATATCACAGGTTATTATTGACTCTTCCTCCAATCCGATGCCACATTCTTCTTCATATAACCCATTTTAAATAATCCCAGAAGTATCATGGAAAATGAATTAAAGTGAGAAAGAACATTGCTCTTCAGAAAAAAGAAATTGGAATGCCAAAGACAAACTCATCTTCTTCAAAACTTTGCCACGAGATATCGTTTCCTTATTTTATGACTTTCTTTACTACTAAAAAAACCTTAGGAATTTCTTTTTTCAAACTTCCCATTAACTATTTTATACTGGAATAATACTTTTGCTCCAAGCATCTTTCAATCATATTTCTTAAAACACAAACAGAGAGAAAATACTTTCCACCAGATTGGGAACTGCCATAATTTATAAAACAAAACAAAACAAAAAATCATTTGTTGCTGAGAGAATTATTTACAGAAAAGTATCAAGGAAAACAATAACATTTGGATAACATAGGCTGCTTTTCATCACTCAGAATATCACACAATTTGTATAGTGATCCTTGGACATTAAACTCTGACAGCAAAAATTTCTTACCCCAGAAATTTGCTCCTACTCTTTTTCCCCAATATATCTCTTTATATTATAGATAAAAGAATATTATAATTCAGAATCTTTCAAAAACTAATCAATGTAGTCTAGCCCATCACTTCTGAACATTTAGCTTAACCCTCATTACATCTCTTATTATTGTTAGGCATCCAGTCAATTTTTACTCATAGAGACCCTAGGACAGAGTAGAACTGCCACATAGGGTCTTACAGGCTGTAAAGTGAAACCACTGGGAGGGTTAGAACCACTAACCATTCAGCTAGCAGATGAGTGCTTAACTGTTGCTGCACCAGGAATCTTTACACTTCTTACAGGAAGACATTACTAATTAGCAGAGGGAACTTCTGCTTCTGTCATATGTGGAAACTGCATATTCATTGATAAACTAGATTTCATTGACAATTAGCAAAGTTTAGGGCAAATGAAACCTGGGTGCCAGTTTGTCAACACTCCTCCCCTTGAGCATGAATCACAAAGCATTTAGGATGGGTTTCTAATGAAGTACAATTCCACTGACAGGAAGGAGATTTATAATAGTTGTGTTCTGAGTAGCAAACTCCTCCACTTTGCAAAACAAAATAAAACAAAAACATAACCTTCTTAGGAGATTTTTATTAAAATTCAGACTCCTGGGTGCACTCTATGATTCAACAGGATTAATATGAGGACAAAAAATATTTGTATTTTTAAAGATCTTTATAATGAGCATGATGTCAGTGGCCAAAACAAAGTAACACTTTGAGAATCACTAATATAGAAGGTGGGAAATCATGACAGAGTATTTTGTTCATTTCTATATGCACTAAAGTTAGAAAGGAGCCCTGGTAGTGTAGTGTTAGTACTGGGCTGCTAGCTGCAGTGTCAGCAGTTCAAATCTACCAGCCATGGGAGAAAGATAAGGCTTTCTGCTTCTGTGAAAATTTTAAGGAGTACTGGTGTGGCATTGTAGGATAAGCACTGGACTGCAAGGT
>NW_006408848.1:335161-336152 GCF_000296735.1 Chrysochloris asiatica
TCTTGATTTCAGTCAAGATCCATCAGATGTCAACAATGATTTCCCCCATTCCATGTCCTTCTCTGAATCCAGTTTGAACCTCTGGCAGTTCCTTGTTAATGTATAGCTGTAGCTGTTTTTGAATTATCTTTAGTAAAATTACACTTACCTGTGATATTAATGATATTTTCTGATGATTTTAATATTCTGTTAGGTCACCTCTCTTTGGAATGGGCACAAATATGGATTTCTTCCAATCAGTTGGCCAGGTAATTATACTCAAGATTTCTTGGCATAGATGAGTGAGTGCCTCCAGTGCTGCCTCAGTTTGTTGAAAGATTTGAATTTTTATTTCATCAATTTCCAATGACTTTTTTCTTTGCCAATGGACCTTGGACTTCTTCCTTTAGTATCATTGGCTCTTGATCATATGCTATCTCTTGAAATTATTGAACATCGACCATTTCTTTTTGGTATAGTGACTCTGAATTCCTTCCATCTTCTTCTGAAGCTTTCTACATCATTCAATAGCTTGCCCACCTAATCTTTCAGTATTGCAAGTCGAGGCTTCAATTTTTTCCTCCATTCTTTCAGCTTGAGCAATGCTGAACATACTCTTTCCTACTGGCTTTCTAACTCAAGGACTTTGCACATTTCATTAAAATATTTGACTTTGTGTTCTTGAACTGTCCTTTGAAATCTTCTGTTCAACTCTTTCACTTCCTATTTCTTCCATTTGCTTTAACATCTCTATGCTGGAAAGCAAGTTTCAGAGTCTTTCTGACATTCATTTTGGTTTTAGCCTTCCTTCTTGTCTTCTTAATGACCTTTTGCTTTCTTCCTGTACAATGTTCTTGATGGCATCCCACAATTCTTCTGGTTTTCTGTCATTAGTGTCTAATTCATAAAATCTGATTTTCATATGATCTCTGAATTCAGGTGGGATATTCCCAAAGTTGTATTTTTACTCTCATGGATTTTGAATTTTCCTCAGTTTCAGCCTGAACTTGCA
>NW_006408848.1:340982-354251 GCF_000296735.1 Chrysochloris asiatica
ATGGACTCAAGTGTGGCAGCGGTAGTGAGGTTGGCCCAGGATCGGACATTGTTTCGTTCTGCTGTGCATGGGGTCGCTATGAGTTGGTTCCGACTCAATGGCACCTGACAAAGTTTTTAACTACTTTTTCTATCATCTTTTTAAAACCCCAAGAAACCCTTCAGAAGAGAGCATGTAAGTTCAAGAAAAACAGAATCAAGTAAGCCTGGCTTTACACTTAAGCACCTCTATCATACCTAGGCTCTGTGATGATGTGGACAATTCTTACTGTCTCTGTTGCCCCATATGCTTTTCTATATCCTGATGCCCTGCTCATTTGTTTCACAGAATCTCGTCTAAGTACTCATTCAGAAAATATTTCTTGAGCCCTCACTATGTGTCAGTTACTGTTTTAGGACCTTAGGATAGCATTTGGTTTTGTTGTTGAGTGCTGTCGAGTCAGTTGCAGTACATCGTGATACTGTATAGGGTTTCCAACACGTGGCTGGTGGGTTTGAATCACAACCTGTGGTCGGCTTATCCTACAGCACCACATCAGAAATCCTGTACAGTGTGGTATATGCTTAATGTATATTTGTTGGATTTATGAAAGATGAACCGAATAACATGAAAATGACTAATTCCATTCAAAATTAACACAGGTAGTCCCCTACTTATGACAGAGTTCTGTTCTGATGACTCTGTCATATGTTGGTTCTGATATAAGTTGAATACCTCATTATATTTTAGTTTAAATTATTATTATCTTTGATGACCAGTATCTTTATAAATCTAATCTTCATTTACCTATGGGGGTTGGCAAAAAAATAAATGATAGTATTAGCAAATTAAATGCTGCAATATTGTATGTAGTACATATTGTTATTTATCAGCCATACCAAAAAAGAAAACAAATATGAACTGTCATAAATACAGTTGTCATATGAATGCATCATAAATTGGGGGTGGTCAGTATTCAATCTTTCAAGTAGAAAAACCTGAGAAAATTGGATCCAAAATTCTCATTATAGAATATAAAGGAAAGCTACGTAAGTTTGAATATAATTTCTACCATTTAGTAACCATGCGTCCCAAGGCAAGTGTCTCTGTTTTGTTTACTCATCACTACAGTGGATATCTATCTCATTGGGTTAATGTGTTAATCCATGTATTCAGCAAAAAGCTCCAGGAAAGGAAATATATTATTTGATAGGCCAGAAATGCAAAACCTCAGTTCCGTTACTTTATTTGGTCTTCTTGGAAACTTTCTAGTGTTGCAAGATTTGTATTGCAGTTAGTTGGCATACCCAATTAAGAAGGCTGAGGGTAGCATTAGGCATAATTGTGACTGCAAATTAAGGGCTCCATCCCCTACACCGCATAATGTCTAGAAGCTGTCACTTCCACTACCCTTGACAAGATGCATTTATGAGCCACTGAGGTCCAACTTGTGTAAGTCAGTGGAATTATGGTGGGGCAGCCACCCTGCTCAATATAGATAGTAACCTGTACTTTAGATAATTTAACAGGTTTAAAGAATGGAAAAGATTCAATGACTTGAAATGCAATTAACTGTATTTGGGATTTGTTTGGCTATTCCCTTCACTGAGATTGTTCAAATCCAACTTAAGATATTCCTGTCAAGTTTTACCCAGAAGCCACTATTTTAAAAAGTGTTGACATGACCATGGGCAGTGGGTTTTGCACTTAAGATGTAGGCATATCTGACAGCATCACAGACATCTTATATATATATATATATATATATATAATCCTGTTCCACCTTTTCCCAAGTACAAATTGGATTAAGCCCTCTCATAGATATCTAGATGACTTCCCCAGAAAACACAATTTTGATTTCTTCATAGAAGTATTCCCAGAGGTGTCTTGCTAGAACAATCACAAAATCATCTGAAATTGAGGGAAATGGCCTGTTAAAAGCACTGTTAAAATGCTAGTACTTTACAAAACTTATATGGCAACAGTTTGTTTTAGCAATGAAGAAAAGCAGTAACCTTGGAATCTGCTCCCGATGGCTACACGCCTGGTTTAAGGGTGCCAGGTAAGACAACAGGCTTTTGCATCCATAAATGTTATCATGCTTTAGGGTTGAAAGCCAGGCAGTTGCATTCCAAAATGCTAGGTGATGATGATTATCAAAACCTACCTTCAGAAAGATGCAATCTTTCATTTTATTCTATGGCCCACTTGTTAGGTATCAGGTTTCCATGAAAAGTTTATGATCAATTGCACGAAGTTTATTATTGACAGAATGTCTTCCTCACTGTTTGCCACTCATTCTCTCTCTATTTCTTGCTCTTATGCTAGGCCCCAGCTAATTAGAGTTCACTGAGAAGAAAATTAATTAAACTCCAATTCAAATGTTGGACAGCTTACACATATTTGCATTTATGCAAAAGACATCACTGAAATAAAAATATAGGAGATCAATGAACACATAAAATAGAAAGGAAACAAAAGCAGAGTGATTTGTCAGCAGCTTATGGATTTCAGAAAATAGAGGAACCACAGAAAGTAGAAGGATGTGTATGTCCTACAGCACAGCAATCATACTCCTGAGATGTGTGTTGGAGAAATTCTTACGTAGGTCTGTAGGGAACATACAAGTGTACACAGATGTAGTTTATGGTAATGGGGAGCTGGGGGAAACTTAGAGCAATGGATAATTAATGAGGAATGAATGTATTTTGGAGTTCCTGGGTGACACAAATGGTTAATGTTTAGGCTGCTAACCAAAAAAGGAGTCTACCTCAAGGTTGCTGTTGTTGTTGTTAAGTGTCATCGAGTCGATTCTGACCCATAACAACTCTTATAGGGTTTCCAAGGAGCAGCTGGTGAACTTGAACCCCTGACCTTACAGTTCAAATGACTTTGCAGTCTGATGCATTAGCCCACAATGCCACACCAGGACTCAAGAAAAGCCTGGCAGTCTACTTTAAAAAAAAGTCATTGAAAATCTTATGCATGTAATTCTAGTCTGACACACAGAAGGCCACCATGAGTTGGAATCAATTTGACAGCAACTGATTTTGGTGGTTTTATTGGCCTTCTTGGAACACATGCTCTAAAAAACTGGGCATCAATAAGTAGAAAAATGATAAACAGAATGAGTAAGAATTCAGTGAAGAAAGTTAATACAGAATGAGGATACACAATACCACTTGTGTAATTTAAAGGCTTCAAACTCTACATACTATAAAATACTATATATTTTAAGGATATATCAAATACATTACCGTGGGTACCTGTAGGGAAAAAGAGTATGAAGAGGAAGGAGAGTGGAAATTAGGAAAGATGGAAAACAACCACAGTAGTATAGGATACCTATATAAATTGCTCTTAATAATGTGTTCTATACATGATATCTTAGTTCACAGAGGAAAGAAAAGCAAGCAAACACATTGAATGACACCAAGTTGATGGATGAAAGAGAAGAGAAAACCATGTCACAAAAATACACTATAAAGGAGCCAATCTGCACACTGCAACTGTTCCTAAACTACAAGGGCTCACTGACTGTTCTCTACTTAAAAATATCCTTTTAGAGTCATGTGTATTTAAGCAATGTTTTATTACTTGTAGCAAATAAGGAGACAGCCACTGTCTCCCCGAACAAAGGATTCAGGGAGTTTTTAAACTTTCAGTGGAATGAGGTATGCATTATTCAAGAAGACAGGGTTAGGACTTGGACTGGAAGTTGCTGTTAGACTCCTTGATTTTAAAATGGGTCTTAGCGGCTATAATTCAGGGATGTTCCAGAGTCAGTTAGAGGACAAGGAGGTCCTTATGGTGCATATTCTCTAATTAGACTGGAACTGGCTCAAGGCCATGACTTGAAGAGTATAGAGTAAGCAGGGCAGGGTCTTCACTTATCAGTTAGCTGTTTTTACTGTCTTTGTGCCTGTTATTAGTTTGTAATGTCCAGGGGCCTCTTTTCAAGAAGAAATGCCAAGGAAGTTCTATTACAAGAAAAAAGCTCATGTATGTAGATCTTTTTGTTTATGTACAAGTTTTTATATGGCTTAGCTCATATGGTGCAGTGCTCTAGATAAGCACTGGACTGGTAACCACAAGGTTGTCAGTTCAAACCCATCAGTCACTATTTGGAAACTCTATGAGTCAGAACCAGCTCGACAGCATTTAACAACAAAAAAAAACAACAAAGTGCTCTAAGGTCTGGGTAGGAATTCTTCAACCTAGCTAGGTTTACAACCTCTAGACTATCCCACACACTTTACACAATACTAAGTTACTTGAATGTGCAGTCCAAGTTTTCATTAAAAGCAACTCTAAAGGATATTATTTTTCATTATGTACATACATTACTTAGATTAAAATGTGAAAATACAAAAGAAGTATTGTGATTCATTGAAATTTTTCAATTTGTGATCTTTAAAAAAAAGAAATAAAGAAAAATGTGGGTTAAGATATTAGTGTACAAAGAGTTTAACACCTTATTTAAGGATGGTGGATTTAGGTGAAGTGAAATAAGGATCTCTGTAAGCAATAACACAGAAAGCAGGATGAAGTATGTTCAGGGGGTGTGTCCAGAACTTTGAATAACATATAAAGGAATATTTAGAAAGTTTGAAGGCTTACAGCCAGTAGAATATGTAGTGGAAGCAAAAAAAAAAAAAAAAAAAAAAACCTACTGCTTTGGGAACCACCAGACTCAGTGGCTCCCAGAACAGCCATCTTGGGTGAGACAGAGTCAGGGAAGGATCAGAGCCACCATGGATGCCTAATACATGACTGATCATTGGAGATAAAGGTGTGGACATTTTCTTTTCTTTTTTTTTTTAATCTATTCATTGGTCTCTTGCTGTCTACTTACCTCCATTCTGGTTACTAGAGGGGTGCTTGAGTGAGTGGACACCCCTCAACTCCCAGAGGGTTCTACAATACATGCATCTGCTTAAAACTTAAAGAAACAATTCCCACCTAAAACCAAGTGGCAGCACAAAATGGCCACAGCTGGCCCTGAACTGTTTATCACTAGGAAAAACGCCTGAAGGGGGGTAGAGTGGGAAATAGACTAAAAAGGAAACAGGCCAAAAATTAAATCATGAGTTACATCATAACAACAAACAGTGGCATCTTAAAATTTCTCAGGCAGCATTGAAGGCAAGAAGCTGGTAGAGGGATATTAAAGGTATACTCACATTAGTTATACTCATATTTGGCTATAGGATTTTTTTTTCTCTTCTCTCTTTTTGAGATTATAGACTGCAGTATCCAATCTGTCTTTTTTGTTGTTGCTGTTTTGTGTTTGATCCCCTCTTTACCTTTGGGGGGCTCTTTCTCTCCTTAAATTACCCAAGAAGAGACAGCAATTGCAGTTATATAGTCAACCTACAATCACACCCTATAAACTCCCACCATCCAAGCAAGATTCAATACCAGCTGCCATATACCAGCTAGGCAGCCAACAACTGTGACAGCTACTCTGAGTTGAGTAATAAGAAGAGTGAAAAGAGAAGTCCATTTCCTGATCACATCTACCTGGAGGCAAACAGCATAATAAAATGCCAAAACATACACTCATCTAAGTATTAAGATCACACCAACTACTGAATATGCCTAAGAAACAGATGACCATCTCTGGGCTTGTCTAGAAACAAGATAAAGTGACTGAGACAAATGAAATGCAGGTAGATGTAGACTTCATATTGAAAGGAGGGCAGGCATTGGAAATGTCTCAGAAAGAATTCAGAAAATTGATAATGAAATGTATCAAAACACTGTACAGAGGAGTTGAGAAAAATAAGGAAGAAGTCAAAAGAGCACTAAGGGAACAATCAAATAAGATAGATACAGCATTGGAAACAATTCAAAATCTACAAAAAGAGGTCCAAATGATTAATTATAGATTATCAGAAATGGACAATATACCGAAAGGACAAAGCAGTAGAATTGAAGAGAAGAAAGTCAGAACTAGTGAGCTGGAAGAAAAATCTCTCAACACTACTAAGATAGAAGAGCAAACAGAAAAAAAATGGATAAAAAAAATCTGAAGAAGATCTAAGATTCATGCTGGGCAACATGAAGAGGAATAGCTTAAGAAATACCTGCATTCTGGAACAGGAAGAATCACACAAGTCCACAGAAGAGATTGTTGAAGAGCTTCTAGAAGAAAATTTCCCTAACATCCTGAAAAGTGAAAAGATAAGCATTCAAGAAGCTCAATGTATCCTAGGAATGATAGACCCTAAAAGAAAATCACCAAGACATATCAGATTCAAGCTCTCTAAATCAAAGATAAGGAGAGAATACTGAAAGTAACTAGGGAAAAGAGAAGTGTTATATACAGAAACAAGCAAATCAGATCAAGTTCTGATTTCTCAGCAGAAACCATGCAAGCAAGAAGACAATGGGGAGACATATATAAAACCCTGAAAGAAAAAACTGTCAACCAAGAATCTTCTACCCAGCAAAGCTATCAATCAAATGCGATAGTGTAATCAAAACATCCCAGGATAAACAGAAGTTAAGGGATTGTGCCAAAGACAACCCTGCACTGCAAAACATCCTAAAGGGAGTTTTGTGGACAGAGAACCAACAAAACAGAGAACAACCAGAGATTGACATACATGGCAGCACCACCTGGAACTCATTCAAAAAATGGAAGACTCATGAGCAGAACAAAACTGTAAGAACAAACTCAGATACTTTGGGAGGCCAGTCCATGATCAAAACAATTAAAATGTGAAAGAAGGCAAAGACATAGGAACAGAAATGTATGTGGTGAGAAGGTCAGGTAGACTACAGGAAAAAATAAACTGTCATAAATGGAGGGAAAAGTTAGTAGAATATAAGGTAACCTCAACAGAGATTAACAATACTTCACAACATACCAAAGAAATGAAAATACAAGAAGAACATGGAAACATTAAAACTATGAAGAAACTGACAAGAAAGAACATAAAAAACATAAACTCAGCACAGGAAGACATGCAGAACAAAGAAACCAGCAGCACCACACACACACACACACACACACACACACACAAACAAAATGTTATGAGAGCAATTAATCCAAACCTATTGATAATTAAACTGAATGTAAACAGATTAAATGCACCAGTTAAGAAATGGAAAGTAACAGAATGGATAAGAAAACAAGATCTTTCAATATATTGTCTGTAAGAGACAAACCGTACACACAAAGACAAAAACAGACTAAAAGTTAATTGATGGAAAAAATATACCAAGCTAATTGCAACAAAAAATGAACAGGAGTGGTAATACTAATCTCTGACAAAATAAGCTTTAAGGCAAAACCCAGTATAATAGATAAAGATGATCATTATCTCAAGATTAAAGGAACAATTGAACAAGGTAACATAACCATAATAAATATCTATGCTCCCAATGAAAGAGCTCCAAAATATATAAAGCAAAGTTAATAGATTTGAAGAAAGAAATAGACAAATCTACAATAATAGTGGGAGATTTTAATACACCATTTATGAAAATGGATAGAACAACCAGAAAGAAACTCACCAAAGACACAGATGAACAAAACAACACAAAAAGCCAACTGGACCTCACAGATGTGTACAGAGCATTCAACCTAACAACAGCATAGTACAAATTCTTTTCCAGTGCACATGGAACATTCTCCAGAATTAACTATGTATTAGCCCAAAAAACAAGTCTCCATAAATTTACAAACATCAAAATACTCCAAAGCATCTTCTCAGACAACAATGTTATAAAATTAGAAATCAACAATAGGAAGACCAAGGAAATAAAGTAAAATACATGGAAACTGAATAACATCCTGCTGAAAAGCGACTGGGCTGTAGAAACAAACAAACAAACATGAATTCACAACTTTCTTAGAAACAAATGAGAATGAAAACACAACATACCATAATCTTTGGGACATGGCAAAAACAGTGCTAAGAGGACAACTTATTGCAATAAATACACACATCCAAAAAGAAGAAAGAACCAAAATCAACACATTAATATAACATCCCCAACAACTAGAAACAGACCAGCAAAGTAAACCTACAGTCAACAGAAGAAAGGAAATAATAAAGATTAGAGCAGATGGTTCAACAACAACAACAAAAAAAATCAATGTAATCCACCATATAAATAAGAAAAGGAAAAGAACCACATGATCATATCAATTGATGCAGAGAAGTAATTTGACAAAATCCAACATCCATTCCTGATAAAAACACTTAACAAAATAGGAATTGAAGGGAAATTCCTCAACATAATTAAGAGCATCTATATAAAACTAACAGTTGAGATCACTCTCAATGGAGAGAAATTGAAAGTCTTCCACTTTCAAACAAGTACCAGACAAGGATGCTCTTTATCACCACTCTTATTCAATATTGTTTTGGAAGTCGTAGCCAGAGCTATAAGGCAAGATAGGGACAGAGCTATAAGATAAGATAGGGACATTAAAGGCATCCAAATTGGCAAAGAGGAAGTAAAACTCTCTCTATTTTCAGATGATATGATCCATAGAAAACCCCAAAGACTCAGCAAAAACTACTGGAACTCATTGGAAGATTCAGCAAAGTGGCAGGATAAAAGATCAACCTACAAAAATCAGTTGGATTCCTCCATACTAATAATGACAATGCTGAAAAGGAAATTAGGAAAGCAATACCATTTACAATATTTACCCAAAGATTGAAATATTTAGGAATAAATGTAACCAGAGAAACAAAGAAAACTACAAAACACTACTACAAGAAACCAAAAGAGACCTATGAAAATGAAAAAATATACCATACTCCTTGAAAGGAAGACTTAATATTGTGAAAATGTCAATACTACCCAAAGCAATCTACACATATAATGCAATCCCAATCCAGATTCCAACAACATTCTTTAGAGAGATGGGAAAAACAATTACAAACTTTATATGAAAAGGAAAGAGACCCAGAATAAGCAAAGCATTGCTTAAGAAGAAGAAAAAGTTGAAAGTCTCTCACTCCCTAATTTCAAATTTTACTACATGGCTACAGTGGTCAAAACAGTCTGGTACTGGTTCAATGAAAGATACATAAATCAAGGGAACAGAATTCAGAATCCAAAAATCAATCCGTCCACATACAGCCAACTGATATTTGACAAAGGGCCAAAGTACAGTGAATGAGGAAGACTTGGTCTCTTCAACAGATGATGCTGGCAGAACTGGAAATCTGCAAAATATGCAAAAGATTGAAACAAGACCATTACCATACACCATACACCATAATCAAAAACCAACTCAGCATGGATTAAAGACAAACATGAATCCCAGAATTATAAAGGTCATCAATGTAAAAATAGGAGCAAATTTAAGGGCTCTAATCCAGGGCACACACAGACTATCAAACATTGCAAAAATTACACAAACAAAAGAAGATAAATTAGATGATTGGGATATTCTAAAAATTAGAAACTTATATGCATCAAAGGATTTCACCAAAAGAGTAAAAAGAAAGCCCAAAGAATGGGAAAAAATCTTTTGCAATGACGTATCAGACAAGGAACTAATTTCTAAAATCTATAAGAAACTACAACACCTCTACAAGAAAGAGACAAGTAACTCAATTAACAAATGGGCACAGGCCATGTACAGACACTTCACCAAGGAGGCGATTCAGGCAGCCAACAAACAGTGAAGAAATGTTCACAATCACTAGTCATGGCTGTTGTTGATAGGTGCCGTTGAGTCGGTACCAACTCATAGCAACCCTACACACAACAGAACGAAACATTGCCCAATCCTGGGCCAACCTCACAATTGTTGCCATGCTTGAGACCACTGATACTGCCATATTGCCCATCCATCTCACTGGGGGTCTTCCTCTTTTTCTCTGACCCTCCACCTTACTAAACATGATATCCTTCTCCAGAAACTGGTCCCTCCTGACAATATATCTGAAGTATGAGAGACAGTTTGGCCATCCTAACTTTCAAGGAGCACTCTGTCTGTGCTGCTTTCAACACCGATCTGTTGGTTCTTTTGGCAGCCGATTGCACTTTCAATATTCTCTTCCAAGACCATAACTCAGAAGCATCAATTCTTCTATGGTCTTTCTTATTCACTGTCCAGGTTTCACATGCATATGAGGTTATTGAAAATACCATAGCTTGGGTCAGGCGCACCTTAGTACTCAAGCTGATATCTTCACACTTCAACACTTTAAAAAGGTCTTGTGCAGCAGATTTACCTAGCCATTTCACTAGCCATTAGAGAAATGCAATTCAAAATAACAATAAGATATCATCTCACACCAGCAATAACTGTGAAGTTCAAAAAAGTAGAGGACAATAAATGCTGGCAAGGATGTAGAGAGCCTTGGACCCTTCTGCATTGCTGGTGGATTGCAAAATAGTCCAACCACTCGGGGAAATAGGATGGCACTTCCTCAGAAAATTGGAAATAGAAATACCATATTATCCAACAATTCCTCTACTTGGTATATCTCCACATTAAATATGAGCCATAACATGAGTAGATATATGCACACCAATGTTCATAGCAACACTATTCACAATAGCAGAAAGATGGAGACAGACTATGTACCCATCAATGGAAGAATGGATAAATAAACATTGGTCCATACACACAATGGAATATTATGCTATCTTGGAGAATAACAGGGAAGCTGTAAGCCACCACATAACATGGATGAACCTTGAGGACAAAATGCTGAGTGAAATTATTCTGTCACAAAAGGACAAATATTGCATAAGACCATTATTGTACAAGCTTAAGAAAAGATAGCCATACTGAAAGGGAAAAATAAAAATTCTTTGTTGGTTACTGGTGGGGGTGAGGTAAGAGGGTTTGGAGTGGTGGAGGGAGGCAAAGGTAGAGCACAGGGTAGGGAGCAGAACATCATAGTTTGGGTGTTGGGGAGGGCAATATACAAGAAGGGGGAAGGGGTGGAAGAACAAAGTAGATAGAGGAACACTGAGACAGGTTTGCATGGGCTAAATGGGACAGAGGTAAATAGTGATGCATGCTCAACCTTGGCTTAACAGGGATCTGTGATACAGGGATCGAGGCATAGTCTGAAGAGGGCAAATCATATTAAGATTCTTGATTGTCTTATGAATACTGGCTTCCCTTTCCTACTATTGTAAAATAGACACTTGAGTGGGATAAAAAGGAATGTTGGGAAACATTATTACAGAAAGCTTGTTAGCCCATCTTTAGCCTATAACTGATTGGAATACCTAAAAGAGGTTCTACAATTTACCCAGTGAAATAGGCCTCTTGTGGAGCCTTTGCAGTATATAGAACCTTAGATAGAATCCTTAGACTCATCCAGAGTCTTCTGAGGTGGGACATTCCCACTAGAAAGAACAAGCAGACCATCCTGGAACAGCTAGAGTGATAGGAGATACATATTCAAAGAAAGATCAGCAGGAAAAACCCAAAACAAAAATGTCAGTGTGATTGGCTACTACAAAAATAAGCAAATCATTCTCCAGGAAGCCAGCAAGCAAGCAATCAAGTCCCTTCAGGACAAACCAGCCCCCACCCCCACCCCCAAGACTGAAACTCAAAGGAAACACATGAGTAGTCATGTAATCTTGCTGGTGACCACATTGGTATACTGGTAGTAGAAGAGGGGGAAAGCCAGCATTGAAGAAATGGGCTGAGTTCAACCATGTTCCATAGACTCCCGTTGACCTGGAGATAAGATAGAGAAGAGGAAGGGCTGGTTGGTTCAAAGTGTGGTGAGACCTGGGGACATCTCAGCCCATGAACAAGGACATAGCCACAGAGGGCTAGAGCTGAGAGTGAAGAATCTAGCTGATACGAAGTGAGGGAAGACACACAAAAACCCCCAAACTTGCAGATAGTACCCATCTAACCTAGCCTTGATGGCTTGATAATAAGAATTTGACTAGAGGAAGATTAAAAAAAAAAAAAAAATTTTTTTTTTTGACAAAGGAAACGAGTGTAAATTGCTATATTTTGATGAACTTGACCTATACTTCTGGCGGTGTTGTTGTTGTTAAGTGCCGTCGAGTTGATTCTGACCCATGTTGTTGTTGTTGTTATGTGCTGTGGAGTCTGTTCCGACTCATAGAGACCCTGTACAGGGTTTCTGAGGCTGTAAATCTTTACGGGAGCAGAAAGCCTCATCTTTCTCCCGCGGAACAGCTGGTAGTTTCGAACTGCTGACCTTAAGGTTCGCAGCCCGATTCATAACCACTAGGCTAGCAGAGCTCCACCCATAGAGACCCTATATAGGATTTCCAAGGAGCAGCTGGTGAACTTGACCCACAGACCTTGAAGTTCAAACAACTTTGCAGTCTGATGCATTAGCACACAGCGCCACACCAGGACTCCATACTTATGGCGGTGGTGGTGGTGGTTGTGTGCCGTGGAGTTGGGTCCGACTGATAGCGACCCTGTACAGGATTTCCAAGGCTGTACATCTTTACAGGAGCAGAAAGCCTCATCTTTCTCCCATGGAACAGATGGTAGTTTCGAATTGCTGACCTTGCGGTTCGCAGCCCGACTCATAACCACTATGCTACCAGAGCTCCTGGCAGTAGTAGCTTAAAATACTAACAGAGAGGGTAGGAGTCTTCACATCCAGTATCAATGCTATCAATACAGGGTAGATAGAGCCCAGCAACTTAGCCAGTGGCTACCTAAAATGAGGGGGTGAGAAAGGCATGAAGTGACTGGCTTACAAGGTTTCAAGAGAGAGTTTAGTTTCAGCATATGTGGGGGAAGAAAGAGTCCCCACTGAATAGATTTTATCATGTCTAGATAAGTCTGATAAAAAGAGATGGGGACAAGATTCTTATGATTCAATAGTGACTAATTGTTATCATTACTAATTGTGACTGTCACAATTATAAAGGTAGAAGTTTTGTAACCAAAACAGGGGAGTAGTTAATCTTACATTCCAGAATCAGAGGACCCTAGGACCATCAAGGGAGAAGAAGAGTACAAGCAGAATGTGGGACCTTATCCCGAGAAGCAGTGACACCACAGATAGAGGCAGAGATGGGGATGTGGAGAGAATAGCTGAGGAGTCTAGATTCATAGAAAGAGAGGAACTGAGAGCTGGTGGCCAAGAGGCAGACTTGCAGAATATGCCCTTTGGTAGTGTAAATTATTATATATGCCTGAGTACTAAAGAGAGAGAGCTATAATAAATAAAGAGAAATACTGTTAACTGATGGTACATTGAGGGGATTATAATTATTGTAAGGAAACAAAGAATATGATTTGTTGAATGTAAAACTGATGATCTGCCTTGTAAACTTTCACTCAAT
>NW_006408848.1:354836-360221 GCF_000296735.1 Chrysochloris asiatica
GTAGAAAGCCTCATCTTTCTCCCGCGGAGCAGCTGGTAGTTTTGAACCGCTGACCTTAAGGTTCGCAGCCCGATTCGTAACCACTACGCTACCAGAGATTGCAGAATTCAAGATATTAGTGTGTGCTTTATTAATCCCATGAAAACTTGGGCTTCTTAAGATATGGAGGTTTGTGACTCTTTTATTAACAAAAGCTATATGGTGCTGTGGGCTAATGTGTCAGACTGCAAAGTCATTTGAACTGCAAGTTCGGTGGTTCAAGCTCATCAGCTGCTCCTATATAGGGTCTCTATGGGTCAGAATCGACTCGATGGCACTTATCAACAACAAAAACATGCCCACCAGCAATGTAAACCTATTTGAAAGAAATATATTTATTAACTGAAATAAGATACAGAAATCTAGTGGAAAAACAACTGTATTGATTCACCATGATTTCTGCTAACACACCAGCATTAGACCACATGATATTATACAGGAAGTCCAGTTCAATCAGAAGAGTTTACTTTGTCGTATTACAGTTGCAGCCAGATCTTCCTGTCTAAATGAAGAATACCATCCAAACTCCAGAAAAACAAAACAAAGGGTAAAAAGCACAGCAGCTGCAAATAATTTCTGTCCAGTCATCAGGCCGGTGTTTTGCTTTAATTGCAATTACCTTACAAAACTTCAGAAATACAGAGTGAAATAAGACAGAAAACATTAAGTTGAGCAATATTCACACAATTGGTAAATTCTATGGATGCCGTAAATTGAGTAAAGAAAATAATTAAGGGTTTTAAACAACAGAAACGGTGCTTCATTCATCAAAGACAAAATGGGTCAATCCTTACAGCTTCATCTCCTTGTTCTTTGTTCTGTCACTGCATTATCTCACCGTGGGGTTCATATATCGTTTTTAAAGGCATTTTCTAAAATTTTATCTCATATTTCCAAAGCACAGACTATTTACAATAAAAGAACTATATACTCATTAAGAACATGAAGTAGAAAATTAAAATCAAACAAAGAAAGTATATGTAATTTATCTGCCTTAAGGATTCATCTAAGTTGCTGTGATTTCCCATTTGTGCTTGGGGGACCTGGGCATTCACAATTCATTTTACAATTTTATAACTGTCATGTCACATCAAGGGATGTGATTGATTTTCACCAATTAAAAAAAAAATTCAGATCCGATGCCAGTGAGTTAATTCTGACTCATAACAACCCTATAGAGAAGAAATGCCCCACAGACTTTTCAAGGCTGTAGTGTTTACTCAAGCAGACTGCCTCATCTTTCTCCTCCAGAGTGGCTGGTGGGTTCAAACCAACAACTGCCAGCCTTTAAATTAATAGCTGAACAATTAACCACTGTGTCTCCAGGACTCCTCAAAATTTTATGTTGTTGGTGTTCCTGTTGCTATATGCCGTTGAGTTGGTTCTGGCTCATAGCAACGCTAAGTAGTCTTTCCAAAGTTGTAAGTCTTTATGGGAGCAGAGTCTCATCTTTATCCAATGGAGCAGCTGATGGATTTGAACTGCCAATCCTGCGATTAACAGCCCACTATGTTACCCTCTATACTACCAGAGCCTCTAGTATTTTATAGGGAGGTCTAAAAGAGACAATAATTTTGAACTATGAATTACTTCAGTTTTTGTAAATAATATCAATGACATAGTAAACTTTCCAAATAAATCTCTTGGTCTATCTTAGTTTGAACACAGGGTATTGAGGAGGATCAATTTAAATAGTTAGATTTATGATGGTGGTCAATTGCTTCAAGAGAAAATATTGGCTTCTCTTAATGAACATTTCTGTGGTTAAGGCACAGAGTGAATTCATTCTAATCAGGTTTCCTGTCAACATGACCTTGGAGAACTTATTTTTTTTTTTTTAAGCTTGAGATTCTGTTGGAGCAAAATGAAATGTGGTGGGATGTGGGGATTCAGCTGTGATTTTCCCTGAAATTTGATCTTTTAGAGTCAAAGCAAATGGGAAAAACAGCAACTTTAAAAGAGCAAACCCCTTCTATGCTGAAACACAATTCTCTGTTCCAAAGGCAAATCAACCTACTGATTCAAAGAAAACCAAATACTGGCCCAGCTCTTAATTGTACTGATTATCTGGGTTGCCAGATGACTTTTATTTTCTTCTATATTCAAGAAATGAGACCACAAATGTTGATATGCAACAGCAGACAGGCCTAAGAATGTGGGCCTTCAGATCATCAGATTATGTCCAGAGAGGAATAGCCTCAAAACCAGGATTGGAAGGGTGTTCACCTAAAGTGAAGAAACATCCCAGAGTTATACAGTGACCATGGTAGATTGAAATCTGCCTCTCTGCAAAAATAATACTGTAAAGTGGTTAATCACTGAGAAAATCTTAACTCAGGTTAAGTAACTCAGGTCTAACCAAATGGCTGATTAGAATACCATCTGATTGGAAGATTCTAGGGAATGACTTTGGCTATCAAGCTTCTTGAATTGATTCACTGAGGCAATGACTGTTTATGAAGCAGTGATTGCAATTTAGAAAATTTGATGTGGCTTGAAAGCAAAGCACTAAACTTACAACTATTTTTATTACTGAGTCCTGGTGTAATGCTATAGGAAATGAACTTGACCATAATGTCAGTCTAAACCACCAGGCTGGCAGTTCAAACTCACTAGCCACTCTTTGGAAAACCTATATAGGGTCGCTATGAGTCAGAACTGACTCAACACACTTAACAACAACAACAACAGTGCTGAAAATGGAGTCCTGATGTGGCACTGTAGGATAATCAAAGGATTGCTAACCAAAAGGTTGGTAGTTCGACCCCACCAGCCACTCCTTGGAAACCCTATACACGTTCGCTGAGTCAGAACTGACCTGACTGTATTAACAACAACAACAAATATCTAAAACAGATAACTTCACCTCATCTTTAAAATTCCCTATTTCTTTAAAGATTGGGAATAGAGTGGGGCCAGGAGTTGGAATGAGGGATGGGAAGGATAACCAACAGCCAATAATTATTAAGGTACTTCTCTCCATATTTAGGAGTTCCTGGGTGGTACAAACCATTAAGCACTTACTGCTAATTGAAAGTTAAGTGTTTGAGTACCTTGGACTGCCAGAAGAACAATCAAATCATCTTTGAACCCAGAGTACTCCTTAGAAACAAGGATGATGAGACTTTGTCTCTTGTTCTTTGCACTTGTTCTCAGAAGGCATCAATCCATGGAGAAGGACATCATGCTTGGAAAAGTGGAAGGTCAGTGAAAAAGAATAGCATAGTGATTAGAAATTGGGCTGCTAACCTCAAGATCAGTAGTTCAAAACCACCAGCTGTTCCACAGGTGAAAGATGAGGCATTCGGCTCCTGTAAAGACTTACAGCCCCAGAAACCCTGTATAGGATTGCTATGAGTCAGAACCAACCCCAGAGCACATAACTAACACCACAACCACCAATGAGACAAATTGATATTGCAACAATGGGCTCAAACACAGCAACAATTATGAGGATGGTGCAGGGCAGTATTTCATTCTGTTGGGCACAGGATCACTGTAAGTTGGAATTGACTCAGTGGCACCTAACAAACAACAAGAGGAGCATTAAAAGAAAGGCCTGGTGATTTACTTCTGAAAAATCAACCATTAAATACCATAGGGAACACATTTCTCTCTGACACATATGGGGTCATCATGGGTCAGAATCATCTTCATGGCAATTGATTTTTCCACCCTTGGGCAGAGAACTATTTCCTTAATTCATGCAGTTTACAATATAGGTAGGGATGGCAGGGAAGAAACAAATAATTAAACAAGATAATTGAAGATCATTTCAATGCTGTTGGAAAACAACAACAAAACAAGTAATGTGAACCCTGGGATAGTATTGAAGTTGCCAGACAAAGCAAGAATGTCCAAGGAGCAAAATGAGTGAGGGACTTGTTGTTAGGTGCCACTGAATTGGTACCATCTCATAGTGACCCTGTTGTTGTTGTGAAGTGCTGTCAAGTCGGTTCCGACCCATAGCAACCATATATAGGGTTTCTGAGGAGGAGCTGGTGATCTTGAACTGCCGACCTTGCAGTTCAAATGGCTTTGCAGTCTGGCTCATTAACCCACAGCACCACACCAGGACTGCATAGTGACCCTAGGCACAATTAAACAAAACACTGTCTCGTCCTGGGCCAACTTCACAATTGTTGCTACATTTGAGCCCATGGAAACCACCACTGTGCTTATCCATTGCACTGTGGGTCTTCCTGTTTTTCTCTAACCCTCCACTTTACAAAACATGATATCCTTCTCCAGTGTTTGCTCCCTCCTGACAATATATCTGAAGAATGAAAGACGAAGTCTGTTTTCCCCCACTCTGGCTGTACTTCTTCCATCATAAATCTGTTCATTCTTTACGCAGTCCATTGTTGTTGCTAGGTGTTTTTGAGTTGATACCAACTCATAGCGACCCTATGCACAGCAGAATGAAACACTGCCCAATCCTGGGTCAACCTCACTATTGTTGTCACGCTTGAGTCCATCGATGCTGCCACTTGGCCAATCCATCTCATTGGGGTCTTCCTCTTTTTCTCTGGCCCTCCACCTTACTAAACATGATATCCTTCTCCAGCGATTGGTCCCTCCTGACAATATGTCCAAAGTATGAGAGATTGAAGTTTGGCCATCCTGGCCTCCAAAGAGCACTCTGGGCTACACTTCACCAAAACGGATCTATTAGTTCTTTTGGCAGCCCATGGCAGGTTCAATATTCTCGTCCACCACCATAACTCAAAAGCATCAATTTTTCCACGGTCTTCCTTATTCACTGGCCAGCTTTTGCATGCATATGAGGTTATTGAAAATACCATGGCTTGGGTCAGGTGCACCTTATTCCTCAAGCTGACATCTTTGCTCTTTAACACTTTAAAAAGGTCTTGTGCAGCAGATTTGTGTAATGCAATACGTCATTTGACTTCTTGACTGCTGCTTCTGTGAGTGTTGATAGTAGATCCAAGAAGAATGAAGTCCTTGAAAACTTCAATCTGTCCTCCGTTGATAAGAATGGTGTTTATTGGTCCAGTGGTAAGAATTTTTGTTTTTTTACATTGAGATGTAATCCATACTGGAGGCTATGCTCTTCGATCTTCATCAGAAATATTTTAAGTCCTCTTCACTTTCAGCAAGCAAGGCTGTATCATCTGCATATCGCAGCTTGTTAATGAGTCTTCCTCCAATCCTGATGCCATGTTTTTCTCCATATAACCCAGCTTCTCAGATTGTTTGCTCAGCATACATGTTGCGTAAGTATGGTGAAACACAACCTTGTTGCATACCTTTCTTAAATTTAAACCATTCAGTGTTCCCATGTTCTGTTCAAACAACAGCTGTAAACATCCATTGAGTATCGGA
>NW_006408848.1:362211-365360 GCF_000296735.1 Chrysochloris asiatica
AACCAAAAAGGAAGTACACGCTTAGCATTTCTCAAGCTGAGGGAACTGAAGAAAAAATTCAAGCCTCGACTTTCGTTATTGAAAGATTCTCTGGGAAAATTACTGAATGATGCAGAATGCATCAAGAGAAGATGGAATACACAGAGTAACTGTACCAAACGGAAATGGCTAATTTTCAGCCATTTCAAGAGGTAGAATATGATGCAGAGCCAATGATGGAGGCAGGGCTTGATGGCGGCTAGGGTGGAAATGCAGTGAAGTTCGCCATCAGCCATAACACAAAATACCAGGCAAAGCAAATCCAGGGCAGAACTCCAAAACTCGGAACCACATACCTAGGAATATTTTAAAAGTTTGAAGGCTTATAGCGAGTGGAACTTGAAGCTGAAGTAACAAATAGCGTACTTCTGAATCTGCCAGGCTCAGAGGCCTAGATCCAACATGTTGGGTGAGACCAAAAAGCAAGACCAAACGGGGGAGCAGAAACACCACGGAAAAACACCACTCTTGTGGACTGGTTTTCGTCTCCTTCCACTTCAGTTTGAATTTGCATATGAGCAATTTGTGGTCTGTTTCATAGTCTGCCCCTTGCCTTGTATTCACTGATGATATGGAGCTTTTTCATCTTCTCTTTCCACAGATGTAGTTGATTTGATTTCTGTGTGTTCCATCTGGCAAGGTCCATGTGTATAGTTGTTTCTTATGCTGTCTAAAGAAGATATTTGAAATAAACAAATCATTGGTTTTGCAAATTCTATCATGCGTTCTCCAGCATCATTTCTATTACCAAGGATATATTTTCCAACTACTGGACCTTCCTCTTTGCTCTCAAACTTTGCATTCCAATCACCAGTAATGATCAATATATCTTGATTGCATGTTTGATCGATTTCAGATTGAAGAAGTTGGTAAAATTCTTCTATTTCATGCTCACTGGCTTTAGTGGTTGGTGCATAAATTTGTATAATAATGGAATTAACTGGGTTTCCCTGTAGGCACATGGATATTATACTATCACTTACAGAATTGTACCTCATGGCTGATCTGAATATGTTCTTTTTAATGATGAATGCAAGCCCATTCCTTTTCAATTTGTCATTCCCTGCATAGTAAACCATTTGGTCATCAGATTCAAAATGGCCAATACCAGTCCATTTCAGCTTATTAATGCCTAAGATATCGATGTTTATGTGTTCCATTTCATTTTTGACAACTTTCAATTTTCTCAGATTCATACTTCATACATTCCATGTTCACTAGCCATTGTTGTTGTTATGTGCTGTGGAGTCGGTTCTGCCTCATAGCGACCCTGTACAGGGTTTCGTAGACTGTACATCTTTACAGGAGCAGAACGCCTCTTCTTTCTCCTGCGGAACAGCTGGTAGTTTCAAACTGCTGACCTTGCAGTTCACAGCCCTATTCGTAACCACTATGCTACCATTAGAAAGATGCAAATCAAAACAACAATGAGATATCATCTCACATCATCAATAGCAGCAAAGATAAAAAAAAGTAGAGGACAATAAATGCTGGCGGGGATGTGGATAGACTGGGACGTTCCTGCATTGCTTGTGGGGATGCAAAATGGTCAAACCTCTCTGGAAAGCAATATGGAGCTTCCTCAGAAGGTTGGAAATAAAAATACCTTATGATTCAGCAATTCCTCTATTTGTATTTACCCACAAAAATATGAGCCATAATACGAGTAGCTACATGCACAGCAATGTTCATAGTAGCGCTGTTTACAATAGCAAAAAGATGGCAACAGTCTAAGTGCCCATCAACTGAAGAATGGATAAACAAACTGGTACATACACACAATGGAATATTATACTACCTTGAAAAATAACAAGCTACAACCCACCACCACATAATATGGATGAACCTTGAGGACATTATGTTGGATGAAATTAGTCAGTCACACTATTGTAAAAGACTAAGAATAAGAACGCATGGTAAAGCGGGGGAGTGGGGGTGGGGTGGGGTTTGCTGGTTGTTGGGATATGGGGGGTGGGGTGAAGGGAGGGAGGGGAAGGTGGAGCACAGAGCAGGGAATACACACAGGATAGTTTGGTTGCTGGGGAGGGGGACAATATACAAGAAGAGGGAGGGAAGTAAAAGAACAAAGTGGATGGGAGAAAAATTAGGCAGGTTTTCATGGGCTAAGTGGGACAGAGGTAAATAATGATGTATGCACAACCTTGGAAAAACTGGGCTCTGGGATACAGGGATTGAGAAATGGGGAAAAGGGGGGAAATAATATTAAGATGCTTGGCTGTCTTATGAATCTTGGTTTACCTGGTATACCATTATAAAATAGACACTTGAAGGGGAGAGAAAGGTACAGCCAGAATATCACCATAGAAATCTTGTAAGCCCGTCTTCTGCCTATAACTGATTGGAATACCTAAAATGGGGCTACAACGTGCCCAGTGAAGAACGCTTCTTGTGGAGTCTCTGCATTACATAAGACCATAGGTGGAATCCTGAACAGCATCAAGAATCTTCAGAAGAAGGAAATTTCTTAGCAGACCAGCCTGGAGTGGCTAGAACAGAATATACTTCTTGAAAAAAAATGCAGGAAACATACAAAACAATATAGGCAGATGGACTGATTACTGCAAGAACAAGCAAGTTGCTCACTCAGAAGATATCAAGGCAAGTGGTCTGGTCCCCTCAGAGCAAACACCCTTCCAAGACTAAGACTCAATGGGAATACACTCTCTGATTGGTGACCACGTTCATCACCGATAAGGGGAAATGAGGGAAAAACAGCAATGAAGCTGCGAGCTAAGCCCTACAACGTTCAATAGACTCCTGTGAACTGGGGTGAAGACCTGGTTGGTCAGCAGTGTGGCAAGACCTGGGGACTCTTGGGCCCAGAGTCAGTGACATAGCCACAGAGGACTAGAGTGGAGAGTGACACTTCTAGGTGATAAGAAAAGAGGGCATATGCACAAGAACACACACACTTGCAGATAATACCCACTTGACCTTGCTTCAATGACTGGATGATCAGAGCTCAACTAGAAGAAGAAAGAAGAGGGGATAAAAGCATAATCTGATACAATTTGATGAACTTGACCTACACATAGGGATGCAGTAGCTCAAAAGAGGGAACAAATCTTTACTGCAAGGATCATCCCCCC
>NW_006408848.1:365890-378678 GCF_000296735.1 Chrysochloris asiatica
ATAGGATGAATGTAAAACTAATGTTCTATGTAAACTTCACATAATTCACAATAAAACATTAAAAAATAATAAAGATTATAGTGGCTTAGACTAACAGTAGTGGAGATGAATCAAAGTGATCTGAATTGTAATGTACTTTGAAGGTGAAGGACAACTGAATCAAAAATCAAGTACAATAAGTTTTGGCTTAACAATTAAGTGCTCATCTGGTAGCGTAGTGGTTACGAACTGGGCTGTGAACCGCAAGGCCAGCAGTTTGAAACTACCAGCTGTTCGGCGGGAGAAAATTGAGGCTTTCTGCTCCCGTAAAGATTTACAGCCTCGGAAACCCTGTACAGGGTCGTTATGAGTCGGAATCGACTCCACAGCACACAACAACAACAATATTGAAAGGGAAAATAGTAGGAAAGGAACATATTTTAGAAGGTAAATCAAGTGTCCTAGGCATGTCAACTTGCAGCGACTTATGTGTGGTGTAGTGAATTAATGTTTCTTCTAGTCTTAGTCTTTGTAAACACCTACCAATGTCTTTTTTCATAACAAGTCTGTATAAGAAAATGTGGAGGAAGGTGTTGATGGATTATATGATGCAGTTGTGAGTGACAGTTAACAGGATTAACTATGGCCAATTTTGCCATCCTACTGTGGAGGGTCAGAGAAAAGAGGAAGACCCCCAAATGAGATGGATTGACCAAGTGGCAGCATCAATGGACTCAAGCATGGCAGCAGTAGTGAAGTTGGCCCAGGATTGGTCAGTGTTTCATTCTGCTGTGCATAGGGTTGCTATGAGTCAGTACCAACTCAATGGCACCTAACAACAACAACAATAACTAGAAATAAAATGTGCCATCTTAGAAGCAGAGAGGGAGATCTCACTACATCAAAGAAAAAGAGCCAGGAGTAGAAGAGCACATCCTTTGAACCCCAATATCCATGCATATTGAACCTCCTTGACCCAGGGACAGAAAACTGTGACATTGAAGTAGTAGCAGAGAAGCAACAGTAGCAGAATCAACAGTCAAAGCAAAAGATTTCTAGCTCATGGAACAAGTAAAGCTGAATGTGTTCAGAACAAAGGCTGACTTATGGAGTGGGATGCCTCCAGGCACTTAATGAAGGGAAATAGGTTTACTGGCCCAAGGAACTAGAGGTGAGTGCCTTTGGGCTAAGGCTTTTAGCAGAGTAGAGTGTCCTTTGGACAATATCAGCAGTGGTAAAAGGACTTTGTAACACTGTCTGAGCAGGTCGCTGAGAGAGGCCTGTCTGTGGGTATAGCTGAAAAGAACCTGTACTGACCAAAGAACTGTACCATGAACATTTCTGGACCTGCATTAAACTTGGTAGCTTCTCTAAAAAATCCATAACTTTTAGTATGGAGTCTGTTCTGTGTGACAATTGCAATTATATATTGAACCCAGTTAAGTAGAAAATATTATGGGAGTAATGGTTGGTGACAATTTTTATACTATGAAACATCAAACATACTTAAGACATATCCTTCATACTTCAGAATGGACAAATCCCTGAAGAAGGACATCATGTTTGGTAAAGTGCAGAGTCATCAAAAAAGAGGGAGACTTTCAGAGATTTATTGGCACAGTGACAGCAGCAATGGGCTGAGGCATAGTGACTATTGTGAGGTTGACTGGGAAGTACTTTGTTCCATTGTACATAAGTTTGCTGTGAATGGGTACCGACTTAATACCACCTAACAACACCAAATACTGATAAATTTTGTTTTCACCATAATTTTGTAACTTAGAGATGGCAGCTTTTTAAAATATCATTTTAACATAAAGACTATGTGGAGTCCTGGAGTAGTGCTGTATGATAAGTACTGAATTGTTCTGCAAGTTCAGTCATTCAATCCTACCAACTGCTCTTCAGAAACGCTATACAGACTCACTATGAGTTGTAACCAATTAAGTGATTTACACATGTTCTTACAACTATGATTGTAAAAGTCGGACAAAGTATAAGGAGACCAGAGAAGAACTGCCTTTGAATTATGGTGTTGCCAAAGAATATTAAATATACTATCAACTCCCAGAAGAGTGAGCATATTTGTGTTGGAAGAAGTACTACCAGAATTCTCCTTTGAAGAGAGAATGAGGAGACGATCTCACATACTTTGGACATGTCATCAGAAGGGACCAATTTCTGGAGATCATGCTTGGAAACAATCATGTTGGTGAAAAAGTGGAAGACCTTAAATAAGATGGATTGACACCATGGCTGTAACAATGGACTCAAACACAGCAATGATAATGAGTGTAACACAGGACTGGGTAGTGTTTTGTTCTCTTGTACATAGGGTTGCTACAAGTTGAAACTGACTTGATGGCACCTAACAACAACTATAGCTAGTAAATTTTAGGGAAAGAATTGGAACACATGTGTTTTGACAATTAACCCAGTTATTTTGACACTGCCATTGTATTCTACAGTGTCATTCATACTACACATTATATGACACCAAACATGAATTGCTTGTTTACCTTTTTCCTGAAAATTATCTAAGTTGGTTTTCAATCCAGGCATATTTTCCTATGATCCTTCTCTATAACCTAATTTTTTCATGCTTGATAAAATACAATTGGCTGTCTTCTGTATTAAACATGCTATCATTCCTTCTGCTTTTTTGTACTAACCCAAAGTGAATCTCACTGCTATCAAGTCAATTCTAACTCTTAGTTACCCTACAGGACATAGCAGAACTTTTAGTTACCTTATTGGACAGTAAGTGATGTCTTTCTCTCATGGAGCAACTGGTGGATTAGAATTGCTCACCTTTCAGTTACCATTTGAGTGCTAAAGCACTATGTTACAGGACTCCTTGTCTTTGTCCTAGCTGACAATATTGTCCTGAAACTTCTTAGCTGCCAACCTAACTTCTCCCTGATTGCTTCAATCCCATGATGGCTAAAATAATGACATAATATAAAGCTTGAATTTTATTTTTCTCCTGCATATTTAGTGCATTTAACATTACTTCATTCTCCACTATTAATGAATTATCTTTGTCTAACCATTATGCACTGAAAAAAAAAAAAAAAAGATTTTTACTGATTTCAAAATGAGTAATATATGACTATTGGAAAAACTGTGACAAATGACGTAAACTTACGAAGAAGAAGATGCAAATTATCCATATTCCCACTAGTAAAGGATGCAATTAACATTTGATTGTTGGGATAGTTTTGCTTTTTAGAAACGTATGCTAATTAACAATTTTAAATTGTCTTGTTAATAGTTAAAGTATTCAAGTTCATAGGCCTTGTTCCTCAAAGTACAACTTTAACCACATTTTGTAATTTTAAGAGACAGTGGTAGAAAATGAATTCAGAGACATGACATGTAGCCAGATTATAAAAGGTGCTGTAGACCATTATAAAAGCTTTGTCTTTTGCTCTGATAGAAGAGAGAGTCACTGGAGTGTTTAAGCAAAACAGTAGCATATATAGGTGAAGACTGAGAAATCCCTGTTGGGGTTGGAAACTGGGAGGAGGTTATGACTGCAACAAAACCGGTTTTAGTGAGTTGGTGAGGATTGAAGACTGAAGGCTGAGTGACATGGCTTTAAAAGCAAATGCTGTATATGAGGGTCTACTATTAACAAATACAATTAAAAAGGTCTCATTTTGAAGTATTAAACAAGGTTCTAAGAAGATTTACAACTTATTAGGAACTAATAATGTCAACAGAACTCACTGTGCTAAAGGATTCACCTCTATCTTTGGAAAGCCAAGAAATGGCACTTGCAACACCAAATCTCATAACACAGCCAGGTGGTATGACCTGTGAAGGACCCATGAGCAACATGAAGAGTGCAGATAGAGAGAGTGAGGAATTAGGGCCCAAGGAGTCTGATCTCTCCAAAGACCATCAAGTTAGAAATATTAGAAGTGATATTAAAGAAGACTTTGATAACATTGTAGCTATTATCACAGCTCTTAACATAAGCTGAAAATCTTTGAATATAAATATTGATAAGCTGTTGTCCGATGTCACCTTCCTAACCTTACAGATGTCAACAGGAACTCCTTTGTTTATGCCAGTGACTCCATCGGAATCAAATCCACCTCCAACTTCTATGACTGATCGTTCTAGTAACATGCCTATTGCTACTTCTGCAAATACCAGTGACTGATTTTCAAGATCTAACTATTCATATAAGGATCACAGATTTCAGAACACTACATCAATACAACTAACTATATCAAGGACAATGAAACACCTCTTTTATGATGATTACCTTCAAGAAGATAGAATATCTAGTTTCATGCTAATAAATTCAAAGATACATAGTTTTATATAGTTCTGCAAACAATCATAGGCTTTCTGCTCTGATGAATGTAAATCTGTTTCCTAACTTCTAGAGGTCCTACCATTGTCACCAGCATATCTATAACAGCATGTTTGCACATAGCATATCCACTACTGCAGTCAATGGGTCAGGACTCGATCCTGCTGAGTGGATTCATTCCTCTCTTGCTATCATCATGCCACAAGTTCTCTGCAATGACCTCCCAGTGTCAGCAAGTTACACTATATTTCAAGTCTCCCCAGAAATGAACCTCACAATACAAACACCAGTCCATGTGGATGCCATCATAACAAAGTGTGACAAAGTACCATATTTCAATGATTCCTACAAGTGTCCAGTATCACCAAGGTATGATGACCTTACTGATTGTACATATGACCTCATACCAACTCCTAAGAAGTATTGCATCCTTTCTGCAGCAAATTCTTCCAATCTGACTAAACCCCTGATATCACATGGTATTTACTGCTTCCATTCTCCACTCTGCATCATTGACTTAACCTGCATATTGATCCGTACAATAATAAGTCATGCTCCATTTACTTCAGCCAACACAACCTATGTTCTAAGATTGTGAAACAAAGTATCAAGAACATTAAGTTCTCATGCCTATTTACTGTAGTAAAAGGCCCATTGTATGTTTAAGTTCTGAGCACCCATTCCAGCTTCATTATTTATATACTATCACTGTAACCTTGAAAAAGCCACTTCCTCTACATAAGCTAGTGCTTTAACAGGCATGCCTCCTTCCTTCATACATAATAGATAAAATTGAGTTTGTATTTTGAAAATATGTAAATGAGAGGAAATTTTGTCACTGTTTTTGATTCTCAAAACATGTTGCAGGGTAATTATGTCATATTTATTTGTTCAACAATTAAGTATTGATTACCCACATTGAGGTTTCTATGATTCAGCTCTACCCTCCTAAAGCTTAGATTCTACTGACATGAGGTAGAATTTAGTTGAACCAATCCTAAAGTGAAAATTGAGGGTCATTTCAGACACCTACACATGTGATAAGAGTAAATATGAGTGTGCTAATAACTGTAGATAAGAATTCAGAAATTTTCTTCTAAAGGGGCATTCTTTGAGAATTGAGTAAGTGATGATTGGGAACTGGAATAAACACTTCAAGAAAAGAAACAGCTCTGAATTATAAAAAGATGGAAAGAAGGTTTATGGGAGGAACACAGTGAGCTTGAATTAGAATGAAAGGAAATCTTAGATGTCATTTATTTGAAAGCTCTATCAAGGTCAGCTAGGCTTATGATCTACAGAACACCTAATCTAGTGTTCTGTCTACTCTTTATACCTTCATCTTTTTGCATCTAACAAATATCTTCTATTTTAAAGATTACTGATACATAGGTATTAATTTATTAACTTCCATTCTCTTGCTAACTGTCCTGTTTGACAACCAAGGTACATATGCCAAGATGATTGGTTTCACAGAACTTGGGAGAATTCTAGCTAAAAATGCAACAAATCTATGTGGAAAATTTATGCAGAAATTAACCCAATCTTGTTATATTTTCAACTTCTTGTTAAAACAAGTATAGAAAACAACCAAATATAAAAGACATATATGAATGGAGATGAAAGGAAATATTGAGTTATATAGTTCTTCAAGCAAATAAGAAATGATGCTGAGATTTTGAAAGTAATGTGAAAAGTTTTTGTCTCCGCATTGTTACCAGACCATCAACTTCATGTTAATCTTTTAATAATTCACCGTAGAGTTCACACTTATATAATAAATTCACTTTTTTCAGGGAAAAAAAAGTAGCATATGACTTAAAAGATCAATCAGGCCACTATGTGAGAAAACTAAAAGGAGGTAAGTGCAGAAACAGGAAAACATGGCTGGAGGCTATTACAGCAATTCAGACAACAAATGAAAGTGGTTTGCAACAGGATGGTAGCTACAGAGGTGATAAAAAATGATAAGATCCTAGCTAGACTTTCAAGGTAGAGCCAACATGATTTGCTAATGGATTGGCTAAGGCATATGAGAGAAAGAGGGAAATCAGAAAAGTCTCAAAACATTTGGTTTGCATGTTGGTGTTGTTAAGTGACATCGAGTCATTCTTTATCCATAGCAACTCTGTATAAAGTTTCTGAGGAACAGATGGTGGGTTTGAACTGTCAACCTTGAAGTTAGTAGTTCAGTGTTTATCCTATAGTACCACAGCATAATTACCATCAAATGAGTTGGGGAAGGCTAGAAGTCTATTAAACCTCCAGGTCTACAGGGGATAGCTGTATCTCTTTGTAATTCAAAATGAAAGTTCATGCTACAGATAGAACTTTGGGAATCAACAAAAGATGATGACAATTACCTATACAGGGTCACTATGAATAGGAACCAGCTTGATGTCACTTAGCAACAACAAACAGGGAAAAAAATTAGAGATGAGTGGGAAGAATTCTCCCCTAGTTTATCCAGGTAAAGCATTGTTCAATGATCAAACATGAAATCAAGATGTATTAATAGTGGCAATAGGAATGCAATGTTTGGAAACAAAAAGAAAGAAACAGTAGTTGGAAAATATGGCCTTGGTGATAAAAATTATATTGGAGATTGAATGATAAAACTTGCAACACCAATTAATTCTTCACTGCAAATAGCTTTTTAAATAACATAAAAGGCAACTAAACACATAGGCCTTACTAGATGGAATACAAAGAAATAAAATTGACTACATATGTGAAGAAATAAAATGGAAAATCTTTTCATTAGCCAAAATAAAACCAGGGGCAGACTATGAAACAGACTATCAATTGTTCACATTCAAGCTCAGACTGGAGCTAAAGAAAATTAAAACAAGCCCACAAGAGCCAAAATATGACCTTGAACATACCCCACCTGAATTTAGAGGTCCTCTCAAAATGCACTAATAAATGAAGACCAATAGAGTTGTGGTATGACATCAAGATCATCATATGGGAAGAAAGCAAAAGGTCATTAAAAAGATGGAAAAGACCAAAATGGATACCAGAAGAGCCTCTGAAACTTACTCTCCAGAAAGAGATGATAAAGCAAATGGTAGAAGTGAGTAGGTAAAATAACTGAACTGAAAATTTCAAAGGACAGCTCCAGAAGACAAAGTCAAATATTATAATGAGGTTGTTTGGAACACCATCTTGAGAGTATCAGAGCAGGTGATGGATCAGAGGAGCACTCCCACTGCAGAAGTCTGACCAATCCTCAGAGATAAAGATATATACTTTTTTTTTTCTCGCTCTGTTCGTTTGTCTCTTGTTGTTTGTGCACCTCCACTTCGGTGACTAGAAGGGGTGCTTGAGTAAGTGGACATCCCCAACTCCTGGAGGGTTCTACTACAAATGCACAAGGATCTGCTCAGCAGAATTTAAGAAAGGGAAAGGCACTGCTTAAAACCAAATGTCGACCAAATTCAGATACAGCCAACCCTGATCAGGTTAGCACTAGGAAAAAGGCCTGAACAGGAGATGCAGAGTGCAGGGGAGACAGACTGAAAAGGAAACAGTCCAAAAATTAAGTCCAGAGTTATGTCAGAAGGACCAACAATTACATCTTGAAATTTCTCAGGTAGTCTTGAAGGCAAGAAGCAGAAAGAGGGATGTTAAGGTTATGATCATAATCTGCTACAGGTCTTTTCTTTCTCTCTTTTCTGTGATTATAGACTATGGTATCCAATCTGTTTTTTTTCTTTCTTTTTTTTTTTTGTGGTTGCTATTTTGGTTTTTGGTCCCATTTCTACCTTCAAGGGGCTCTTTCACTCCCTACATTACCCAAGAAGTGACAGCAATTGTGGTCACATACTCAAGCTACAATCACACCTCGATAAAATCCCACCATCCAGACAAGAGTCAATACCAGCTGCTATACAACAGATAGGCAGTCAACATCTGCTACAGTTACTCTGAGTAATTGATACAAGACAGAGTGACTGAGACAAATAAGCTGCAGGTAGACCTAGATTTCACATTGGAAGGAGGGCAGGCTTTGGAAATGCCTTAGAAGGAATTCAGGAGAATGGCACTAAGATGCATCCAAATGCTTCACAGACAGTTTGAAAAAATAAGAAAGAAGTTAGGAAAGCAATACAAGAACAATCAAATAAGATAGGTACAGCATTGGAAACAATCCAAAACCTGCAAAAAGAGGTCCAACAATGAATAATAAAATATCAGAAATGGAAAATACACTGAAAGGGCAAAGGAGTAGAATTATAGAGATGGAAGCTAGAACCAGTGAACTGGAAGACAAATGTCTCAATATTGCTAGATAGAAGAACAAGCAGAAAAAAGGATAAAAAAAAAATCTGAAGAATATCTAAGATTCATGTTGAACAACATGAAGAAGAAGAACTTGAGAATTATTGTCATTCTGGAACAGGCAGAATCACCAAGTCCACAAAGGAGATAGCTGAAGAACTTCTGAAAGAAAGTTTCCCTAACATCCTAAAAAATGAAAAGGTAAGCATTCAAGAAGCTCAATGAATGCCAGGAAGAATATACCCCAAAAGAAAATCATCAAGACATATCATAATCAAGATCTCCAAAATCAAAGACAAGAAGAGAATCCTGAAAGCAGCTAGGGGAAAGAGAAGTGTTACTTAAAAAGGCAAGCAAATCCGATTAAGCTCTAATGTCTCAGCAGAAATCATGCAGACAAGAAGGCAATGGTAAGATATATATAAAACCCTGAGAGAAAAAAACTGCCAATAAAGAATCATCTACTCAGCAAAGCTGTCAATCAAATGCAAAGGTGCATTAAAAACATTCATGGATAAACAGAAGCTAAGAGATTTTTCCAAAGCCAACCCCACATTTCAAAATATCCTAAAGAGAGTTCTTTGGACTAAAACCAACAAGAACCAACAACAAGCAGAGACTGACACATGTGGCAGCACCACCTGGAACTCAATAGACAGATGGAAGAATCCAGAACAGAATAAAACAGAATGAATGTAAAGAATCTGGGAGGTCAGTCTATGATCAAAACAATTACAATGTGAAAGAAGGTAAAAACATAGGAATAGAAATTCAGGTGGTCAGGAGATCAGCTTACAGTATAAAACAGACTGTTTAAAATGGAGGAAAAAGTTAATAGAATTTAAGGTAACCTCAAAGAAAATTAATGCTTCACAACATACCTAGAAAACGAAACTCCAAGAAGAACATGAAAACATTAAAACTATGAAGAAACTGACAAGAAAGAACATAAAAACATGAACTCAGCACAGGAAAACAATCAGAATAAAGAAACCAGTAGCACCACACACACAAAAAAAAACATAGTGCCAGTAACTAATCCACACACTGAATTAATCTATACACAATTATTACACTGAATGTCAAAAGATTAAATACACCAGTTAAGAGACGGAGAGTGGCAGAATAGATAAGAAAACAAAATCCTTCAATATGCTGTCTGTAAGACACACACCTTACACAGAAAGAAAAAAAACAGACTAAATGTTAAAGGATGGAAAAAATACACCAAACTAATTGCAATAAAAAATGAGCAGGAGTGGCAATACTAACCTCTGATAAAATAAACTTTAAGGCATAAGAGATAAAGATGGACATTATTGCATGATTAAAAGGTCACTTGAACAAGATGACATAACCATAATAAATATGTATGCTCCCAATGAAAGAGTCCAATGGAAATATATAAAGCAAACTCAAATAGATTTGAAGAAAGAAACAGACAAATCTATAATAATAGTGGGAGATTGTAATATACCACTTGTGAAAAAGGATAGAACAACAAGGAAGAGACTCGACAAAGACACAGAGGAACTAAACAACACAAAAAACCAACGGGACCTCATAGATGTGTACAGAGCATTCAATACACATTCTTTTCCAGTGTACATGGAACAGTCTCCAGAATAGACCATGTGTTTTAGGTGACAAAACAAGCCTCCAAAATTTATAAACATCAAAATACTATAAAGCATCTTCTCAGGCCACAATGCTATAAAAATAGGAAGCAACAATAGGAAGACCAAGGAAATAAAGTCAAATACATGGAAATTGAGTAACACCCTGCTGAAAAGCTACTGAGTAGTTGAAGAAATAAAAGATGAATCCATAAAGTTCATAGAAACAAGTGAGAATGAAAACACAACATACCAAAATCATTGGGACACGGCAAAATCAGTGCTGAGAGGACAATTTATTGCAATAAATGCACACATCCAAAAAGAAGAAAGCACCAAAATCAATACATTAGCACAACATCTCCAACAACCTACAGTCAAAAGAAGAAAAGAATTAATAAAGATTAGAGCATGGCACCTAACAATAACAACAACAACAAGAGCAGAAATAAATGAGATAGAAAACAGAAAAACTATAGAAAGAATCAACAGGACAAGAAGCTGGTTCTTTGAAAAATTAATAAAATCGACAAATCCTTGGCAAACCTAACAAAAGAAAAGAGGGAGAAGACACAAATAACACACATAAGAAACCACATGTGTGATGTCACAAGAGAACCAATAGAAATAAAAGGATAATAACAGAATATTATGAAAAGTTGCACTCTAAAAAATTTGAAAATCTAGAGAAGATGGACACATTTTTGTAGCAGCATGACCTACCTAGACTTACACAGAGTGAAGTAGAAAACTTGAACAGACATATAACAAAGGATGAAATAGACCAGGTTATCAAAAAACTCCCAACTAAAAAATGTCCAGGTCCAGATGGCATCACTGGTGAGTTTTACCAAAAATTCATGGAAAAGCTGCCACTCATTCTACTTAAATTATTCCAAAATATAGAAGAGGATGAAAAACTTCATAATGCATTCTATGAATCATCATACCAAAACCAGGGAAGGACATCGCTAAGAAAGAAAATTGTAGTCCAATATCCCTCATGAACATAGACGCAAAACTCTCAACAAAATTCTAGCCAACTGAATTCAACAACACGTGAAAAAAATAATATATCACGAGCAAGTGTGATTCATATCAGGGATGTAAGGATGGCTTAACATTAGAAAAACAATAAATGTAATCTACCATATAAATAAAAAAGGGAAAAGAACCACATGATCATATTGATTGATGTAGAAAAGGCATTTGACAAAATCTAACATCCATTCCTGATGAAAACACTCAACAACATAGGAATTAAAGGGAAATTCCTCGACACAATTAAGAACATATATACAAAACCAACAACCAACATCGCTTCCAAAAGAGAGAAACAGAAAGCCTTTTATTTGCAAACAGGAACCAGACAAGGATGTCCTTTATCACCACTCCTATTCAATAGTATTTTGGAAGTCTTAGCCAGGGCTATAAATCAAGATAGGGAAAGTAAAGGCACCCAAATGGGGAAACAGAAAGTAAAAGTCTCTCTATTTGCAGATGATATGAGCCTAAATATAGAAACCCCCAAACTCAGCAGAACAAAACAAAAAAAACCTACTGAAACTCATTGGAAGATTCAGTAATGTGGCAGAGTTCAAGATCAACATGCAAAAATTAGTTGGATTCCTCTATACTAATAGTGATAGTGCTGAAAAAGAAATTATGAAAGCAACACCATTCATAATAGCCACCCAAAGGATGAAATATTTAGAAATAAATGTAACCAGAGAAGCAAAGGACCTATACAAAGAAAATTACAAAACACTACTACAAGAAACCAAAAGAGACTTACAAAAATGAAAGAATATACCATAGCCCTGGATAAAAAGACATAGCATTGTGAAAATGTCAGTATTACCCAAATCAATCTATACATATAACACAATCCCTATCCAGATTCCAATGACATTCTTCAGAGAGATGGAAAAAACAATTACAACCTTTATATGGAAAGGAAAAACACCCAGGAAGAAGGCCAAAGTTGGAAGTCTCTTACTCCCTGATTTCAAAATTTACTACATGATTACAGTGTTCAAGACAGTCTAGTACAGTTATAAAGAAAGATACATAAATTAATGGAATAGAGTCAAGAATCCAGAACTTAATCCATCCACATACAAGTCAACTGATATTTGACAAAGGGCCAAAGTACATTGAGTGGGGAAGACATAATCTCTTCAACAGAGGGAGCTGGCAGAACTGGAAATCGATATGCAAAATATTGAAATAAGACCTTTACCTCATGCCATATACAAAACCAACTCAGCATGGATAAAGAACTAAATGTGAATCCCAGAATTATAAAGGTCAGCAATGATTAAATAGGCACAAATTTAAGGACTCTAATCCAGGGCACACACAGACTACCAAACACTGCGAAAATTACACAAAAAAAGAAGATAAAATAGATGATTGTTGTTGTTGTGGGTGGCATCGAGTCGGAACCGACTCATAGCTACACCATGCACAGCAGAAAGAAACAATGTCCGATCCTGGGCCAACCTCACTACCCCTGCCACACTTGACGCCATCAATGATGCCACCTGGCTGATCCATCTCGTTGGGGGGTCTTCCTTTTT
>NW_006408848.1:382078-384117 GCF_000296735.1 Chrysochloris asiatica
TCAGAAAGTATCAAAAGAAGAAAGAAGGAATACACAGTCACTGTACCAAAAAGAAAAGGTCAATGTTCAACCATTTCCAGAGTTGATCAAGAGTTGATTATACTGAAGGTAGATGTCCAAGGTCCCCTGACGGCATTGGCAAAGAACAAGGCACTGGGAAATAATGTCTTTCAGCAAACTTGAAATCTTTCAGCAAACAGAGGTAGCACTGGATGCACTCACTCATCAATACTAAGAAATTTGGAATACAGCTACCAGGCTAACTTATTGGAAGAGATCCACATTTGTGCCCACTCCAAAGAGAGGTGGCCCAACAGAATGCAGAAATCATCAGCCAATATAACTTATATCACATACAAGTAAAAATCGCTACAGATATTAAAAATAGCTGCAGCAGCGTATTGACAGGGAATTGCCAAAGGCTCAGGCTGGATTCAGACAGGGATGTGAAATGAGGGATATCATTGTTGATGTCAGCTGCATCTTGGCTGAAAATAGAAAATACCATAAAGGTGTTTGCCTGTGCTGTATTGACTATGCAAAGGCTTTTTATTGTGTGGATATGACAAGCTATGGACAACATTGCTGAGAACAATTATTCTGAAACTCTTGAGGAACCTGTACACAGACCAAGAGGGAGTTGTTTGAAGAAAGAAGGGGATACGGAATAGTTTTAAATTAGTAAAGGTGCATGCCAGTGTTGTACTCTTTCACCATACTTATTCAATCTGTATGTTGTGCAAATATTTCAAGAAGTTGGATTGTATGGAGGAAGATTCATTAACAGCCAGTGATATGCAGATGAAACAACCTTGCTTGCTGAAAGTGAAGTGGACTTTAAATATTTACTGATAAAGATCAAAGACCACAGTCTTTGATATGGGTTGCATCTCAATATAAAGAAAACAAAAATCCTCACCACTGGACCAATAAATAGCATCAAGATAAATGGAGAAAAGAGTGAAGTTGTTAAAGGCTTCATTTTGCTTGGATCAACCATCAACATACATGGACACAGCAATCAAGAATTCGAAGGATGTATTGCATTAGGCAAATCTCTTGCACAAGACCTCTTTAAAGTGTTCAAGAGCAAAGATGTCAGTTTGAGGACTAAACTGCACGTGACCCAAACCATGGTATTTTCAGTAGCCTCATTTTCATGTGAAAATTGGACAATAAATAAGAAAGACCATAGAAGGAATAATGTATTTATTTATGGTGTTGGAGAAGAATGTTAGAAGTGCCTTGGGCTTCCAGAATGACAATCAAATCTGTGTTGGAAGACGTACATCCAGAATGCTCCTTAGAAGAGCAGCAATTGGCAGCAGCAATGGGATCTAAGTGTAGGAAAGCTTGTGAGATTGGTTCAGGACTGGGCAGTGTTTTGCTCTGTTGCTCACAAGGGTGCTATGAGTTGGTACTGAGTCAACAGTATTTAAAAACAGCAACAACATTTCTGGGTTGTGTTGTCATAAATAGTGGTCTCGAGGTATTGCCAACTGTTGTTGATTCTCAGTCTAAAGAACACTCTTTAGCCTTGTTTGTAAAGTTGGTTTGATCATTACACATTCTTATCATTTCTGTTTATCAGGAAATGTCAAAAAAATTTCCATTGTTTTATGTGAATTATGAAACATTATGGACCACAGTACAGAGAACGAGTACTCCATAATACTTAATTGTGCTCATGAAGAACTTCTACATAGATCAAGAGATAATATTTTGAACAGAACAAAGGGACACTGAATGACTTAAAATAAGAAAGGTGTATGCCAAGATTCTATTAGTTTACCACACGTATTCAATCTGTATGCTAAGCAAATAATGTGAGAAGCTGGATTATATGAAGAAGTACTTGGCATCAGGATTGGAAGTAGACTCAATAACATCCTGTGATATGCATATGATACAACCTTGCTTGTATCAATGCCTCATGTTCATGTGAATGTTGGACAATAGATAAGGAAGACCACAGAAGAATTGATTAATTTGAGTTATCATGTTGGAAAAGAATATTAAATGTACCATGGACTGCTAGA
>NW_006408848.1:384968-385771 GCF_000296735.1 Chrysochloris asiatica
TTGCACTGGAATTCTGAATTGGAAGAGATAATAAATGTTTTTCCTCTTTATAGTGTACCACATAAACCTTAGATTTTCTCCCAATTTTTAAATTCTTTATTCTGATTGTTCTTCTAGCATAATAGTATTGAGAGATATAACTTCATGCTCAGTAATTCAGGCTTTCATTGCTTCAAATCTATTCCTCTGCCTTTTCAATGTATTATCCACTTTTGAAATCTTAGTATTGATCTTCTGGATTTATAATGGAAGGTTTTGTATTATTTTAAAATTTGCATTAATTGTATCTGTTTTTCTTGTAGTATTTTCCTGAATTCTTCTAAAGCTTTTGGTATTCTCCTTGCTTTCCTTGGTTGTTTTTCCAAACCTTTGAAAGCACCTAAATATCATTCTTCGGAATTCATTTCTTGTTAATTCCATTACCTTTTCTTCCTCAGAAACAATCTCTGTCTCTCCATCATAGTCATTTGTTTGAGCCATTCTCTCTTGTTTCTTCATGTGAGCTAATAATTTCTGATGTCTCCTAGGCATTGTGGAGCTCTTGTAGTTATATTTACTTAATGATTCATGTGTTCTTAGTTTCTCATCCACTGTCTCATGTGAGTAGTTTGAGAATGAAAGTGTATACACTGTTCTCATTCCCAATTTATGTGCCTCAATTTAGGGTGGGCTTGGGTGGTGTTGGTTGTTGTCTACCATTGATTGTGTGGTTTAGGAGCTGGTATTATCTTTTTCCCAATGGGTGACACTGCAGAGGGTACAGTTGTGACTGGGCTATATGGGTATGGTTGCTATAACCTGTT
>NW_006408848.1:401640-402200 GCF_000296735.1 Chrysochloris asiatica
AGGTGGAAGCCTGAACCACATCCAGATCTCCAGAGATGGGAAATTCCCACTTGAAAGGACAAGCAGACCAGCCTGGAGTGGCTGTTGTTGGAAATGGTTGCTATGATCCAGAGTCAACTCAATGGCACCTGAAAACAATTACAACCATACAGCCACTAAACTCTTAATGTTTAGTGTATGTATGACATGTTGAGTCTCAAGTTTAACAATTAATAACTAAGAAGTCTTTTATTTCTAAAACCTCCTCTTTAAAACTCTCTGAGGTTTTAAGTATCTGTTCTTATCTGTGAAATATTTGTTTATCTGTAAAATGCTCTTTTCCTTATTAATGTGGATCAAAAAATAATTACATTTCTACACTCATACTCAGATGTATACAGACAGAGAAATTCAAATTCCTGTATAAAACTAAGCTAGGACATGAATATAGATACAAAATTTGGTACCATATTTTAACCAATGATCTAAGACATGCAAAACAACCTTGTAGATGACACAATCTTTCTTGAGGAATGTGGAAAGGACTAGAAGTACTTGCTGATGAATATCAAAGACTATAG
>NW_006408848.1:402860-404706 GCF_000296735.1 Chrysochloris asiatica
GCTACCTTGAAAAATAACAAGGAAGCTGCATGCCACTTCCTAACATGGACATTATGTTGAATGAAATTAGTCAATCACAAAAGGAAAAATACTGCATAGGACTACTACTGTAAAAGACTAAGAAAAAGAACCCATACTATCCCACGAAAGTGGATTCTTAGCAGGCTGCTAGGACATAGGGGTAGGGTTAAGGGTGGGAGGGGAAGGTGGAGCACAGGGCAGGGAATAGACACAAGATAGTTTGGGTGTTGGGGAGGGGGACAATATTCAAGTAGGAAATGGAAAATGGAAGAACAAAGCAGAGAGGAGAGCAATTAGACAGATAGGAATGAGCTAAATAGGACAGAAGTCAAAAATGATGTAGGCACAGCTTTGGAACAACAGGGCTCTGGGATACAGAGACTGGGACATGGTTGGAATGGAAAAAAGTGGGGAATAATGTTAAGATACTTGGCTGACTTTTGAACCTTGGTTTTCCATACATTATATTATTATAAAATAGACACTGGAGGGAGAGAAAAAGGACTAGCCAGAGATGTCACCATAGAAAACTTGTAAGTCCGTCTTCTGCCTATAACTGATTGGAATACCTAAAATGGGACTACAATGTGTCCAGTGAAGGAGGTTTCCTGAAGAGTCTTGGCAATACAAAAGACTATAGATGGAAGCCTAACCACAGCCAGACCTTCAGAGACAGGAAACTTTCCTCTTGAAAGAGCAAGCAGACCAGCCTGGAGCAGCCAGAAAACCAGAAGACACTTCTTGAAAGAAAGACCTACAGGAAAAATACAGAACAGTAAGGGCAATCCGACTGCTACCACAAGAACAAGCAAGTTGCTAGCCCAGGAGGCATTAAGTCAAGTGGTTGGGTTCTCTCAGTGCAAATCTTCTTCCAAGACTAAGACGCAATGGAAATACACGCTCTGATTGGTGACCACGCACGTCACCCATAAAGAGAAGTGACCGAAGAACATCAATGAAGCGGCGAGTTAAGCCCTCATGGGCTCAGAGTCAGTGACACAGCCACAGAGGACTAGAGTGGAGAGTGAAGTGACCAGATGATAAGAAGAGGGAGGACGGACACAGGAATGCCCACACTTGCAGATGACACCCACTTGACCTGGCTTCAATGATTGGATGAACAGAGCTCAACCTGAAAAAAGAAGAGGAAAAAAAAAAAGCATCATCTGATACAACTTGATGAACTTGACCTACACCTATAAATGCAGTAGCTCAAAAGAGGAAACAAATCCCAGCTCCAAGAATTATTCCCACCCCCTCCACACAGAGTGGATAGGGATAGGCAACTTGAACATTGGCTACCCAAAATAGGGGGAGGGATACAAACTTTCAAGAGGGAACCTAGATCGACAGGGCGGGGAGAATAGTAGAGTCTCTAGTGAGTAGTACCCAACCTGTTTAGGAACGGCTGATGAAAAGAAATGCAGATGGATCTCTTGCGATACAATGGTGAATAATTGTTACCAGGACTGATTGTGAGGACTGGAAATGTAAAGGCGGATATTTTATAGCAAGGAGGGGAGTAATTAACCTTTCAGTCTAGGAGCGGAAGGCCCTGAGACCATCAATGGAGAAGAGCAGAGAGCGGGACCCCACCCAGAGAAGCAGTGGGGCCTGAGATGGAGACAGAGAGGATGACGTGAAGAGATGGAGTGGCTGGAGACTAGAGATCCAGAGAGGGAAAGGGGCTGTGTGCAGAGGAACGTGGGGGGTGGGGGGGAGGACTTGCAGGGTATACCCTTTGGTTGGGGGATGATGCATGGAAAGGATGGTAACTATGGCAATAAAACGATGTATGATAGAATGAATGTAAAACTAATGTTCC
>NW_006408848.1:405022-406268 GCF_000296735.1 Chrysochloris asiatica
GACTCATAGTGACCCTATGCACAGCAGAACGAAACAATGTTCAATCCTGAGCCAACCTCACTACTGTTGCCATGCTTGAGTAGAGGGTCAGCCAAAAAGAGGAAATCATCAACAAGATGGATTGACTCAATGGCTATAAGAACAGGCTCAAAGATGGCAATGGTTATGAGGGTGGCACAGGACTGGGATGATTTTCATTCTATTGTACACAGGGGTCACTATGAGTCAGAACCAATATAAATCACCCATCCACATTTACACTAAGAAATGCAGAATACCAACAATAACAGAAAGTGCCAATTTGCACAATGGGGGTTTGCTTTGTTATCAATATTTATATAACATTTATTTTATGTTAATTATTATTTTTGAAGGTATTTCGTATACATTAAAGAAAGCTAATTTATGCATTTACAAAATGAAATGAGATCAGCTTCTTTTTCTTTTTGTGTACTTTGCAGCTAAAATATCATTGGCAAATAGGTAGCAACATGTTCTAAAACCACCAAAAAAGTGAATCAATATATAAAAATTAAGGCTACAATAGGAAATGATTTTTATGTGAACCTCCACTAGCCCTTTCTTAAGACTTGCTTGGAAAATATATCCCATCTACATATCTAAGTGGTTTTCTTCCTAACACAAATTCCACCCAGAGTCTGAAAGTCAAATTGTGTTCTCTCAGCCTGTACCATTATTGCCAGAAAGCAGATCTAGTAGTAACAATTCATTCAACAGTTTTGTGAAGAAAATGTGAGACACAACTGGATATAGATTGCTCTGCCATCACTGCATTATCATCCCTGAAATTCTAACCATAAAATTCTACTTTTGCAGATTAGGTAGGCAGTTATGAGTAAAGGTCAGTGTCACAGACAGATTCATTTGTAATTTCTTTCTTTCTTTTCACATATAAGACTGACTTGATTAGTAAGTCACAGGCAGACACACTATAACTTACTATTATCATATAATGCATATTTACAAGATGATACAAATTACTGAATTTGTTGTAGACTAGAGTAAGGCTATATTTTCTATTTCCTTAAATTCAATGCAATTACTTTCAAATATATCCTGCTCATGCCATAGTTAAACCATTTGCAAGAAGCCCTGGTGGCACAATGATTAACTGATTGGCTGCTAACTTAAATGTCAGTGGTTCAAACCTCTACAAGCTGTTTTTCAAAAGAAAAGACTTAGCAATTTGCTCCCACAAAGATTACAATCTAGAAAACCCTACAGG
>NW_006408848.1:413622-414886 GCF_000296735.1 Chrysochloris asiatica
ACATAAAGAAAGCTAAGATCATTAAAAAGACAGAAAAGAAAGAAAACACAAAAATGGATGTCAGGAAGAACAAAGAAGGCTACTTCCAGCTGCTGGCATAACGTTTACAGGATTTAATTCTGGTGTGGAGGGCTGTACCATTCCCATACTCGGTTATTATTCACCATCACTTTAAGTACTGCAAAATCTTAGCTTTGGCACTCATGAAAATGGTGATGCATGCCAAGTCAGGAGGTAACTTGGAAGTGATGAGTTTGATGCTGGAAAAGGTGGATGGCAAGACTATGATCATCATTGACAGTTTTGCTTTGCTTGTAGAGGGCACCAAAACCCAGGTAAATGCTCAGGCTGCTGCCTATGAATACATGGCCGCATATATTGAGAACCCCAAACAGGTTGGATGCCTCGAAAATGCGATTGTTATCACAGTCACCCTGGCTATGGCTGCTGGCTCTCTGGGATTGATGTTAGTACTCAGATGCTCAACCAGTAGTTCCAAGAACCATTCGTTAATACAATAGAAGGCTTTGGTATACACTGAAAACAGTATTATGCCTTGGAAGTTTCATATTTCAAATCCTCTTTGGATCACAAATTGCTTGAACTTTTATGGAATAAATACTGGGTGAATACATTGAGCTCTTCTAGTTGCTTACTAATACAGAGTACACCACGGGTCAAATCTTTGATTTGTCTGAAAACTTGGAGCAGTCAAAAGCCCAGATGGAATGAGGGAGTTTCATGCTGGGTTTAGAAACACATGACCGAAAGTCGGAAGACAAACTTGGGAAAGCTATACCAGACAACTGTAAAACTACCATAGAAGCTATCCACGGATTTATGTCTCAGGTCATTAAGGATAAACTGTTTAATCAAATTAACATCTCTTAAACAATCACTGAATAATACTCTTACCTGGAAGCCAGTAGCAGAAAAATACTCAAGTAGAACTTCAAAACCATTTACTAAAAATCCAATAGAAGTATAAGGTGCTCTGAAGTATGGTGAATATTAACAATCTGTAATAAAGTGCTGTAAAATGAAAAAAAAAAATGGATGTCAGAAGAGATCTGAAACTTATTCTGGAGCTTGGAGAAGCTAAAACAACTGAAAGAAATGAGGAAGTAAAAGAGTTGAACAGAAAATTTCAGTGGATAGCTCAAGAAGACAAAGTGAAGCATTAGAATGAAATGTGCATAGACCTGGAGTTAGAAAACCAAAAGAGAAGAACACTCTCACCTTTTCTTGAGCTGAAAGAACTGAA
>NW_006408848.1:415428-419429 GCF_000296735.1 Chrysochloris asiatica
TCAGCTATGTAGATCATAACAAACTACAGATAACATTGTGAAAACTGAGTATTCCAGTACACTTAATTGTGCTCATGAGGACTTTGTACATATACTAAGAGACAGTCATTCAAACAGAACAGAGAATACTGAAAGGTTTGCAATCAGAAAAGGTGTGTGTCTGGATTTCATCTTTTCACCATGCCTATTCCATCTGTATGCTGAGCATATAATTCCAGAAACTGTTTTCTATGAAGAAAAACATGGAATCAGAATTGGAAGAAGAATCATTAATAATCTATGATATGCAGATGACACAACTTACTTGCTGGAACCAAAGAGGACTTGAAATATTTACTGGTGAAGCTCGAAGACTACAGCCTTCAGCATTGATAGCACCTCATTGTAAAGAAAATGAAAATCCTCAAGACTGGAATAATAAATAACAAAATGGGAACTGGAGAAAACATTGAAATTGTCAAAGACTTCCTTTTGCTTGAATATGCAATAAACACTCATGAAAGCAGCAGTCAAGAAATCAAACAACATATTCCATTGGACATATCTGCTGCAAAAGATCTCTTTAAGCATTAAAGAGCAAAGATGTCACTTTGAGGACTAAGGTGTGCTTATCCAACTCACAATATTTTCAAAGCCTTATATGCATGTGAAAGTTGGACACTGAGTAAGGAAGACTATAGAAGAATCCACACATTTGAAATATAATGTTAAAGAATATTGAAAGTACTATGGACTGCTAGAAGAACAAACAAATCTGTCTTGCAGACAGAATGTTTCTTAAAAGTAAGGATGGTGAAACTTCATCTCTCGTACATGGATATATTATTAGGAGGGATCAGTCTCTGGAGAAGGACATCATGCTTGGTAAATTGAAGAGTCAACGAAAAAACAAAGACCTCAAACAAGATGTATTAACACAGAGGCAGCAACAATGGACCCAACCGTAACAATTGTGAGAATGATTCAGGACTGCACAGTGCTTCATTATGTTGTGCACTGGGACTGACTCGATGGCACCTAATAACAACAATATGCTAGCACTGTGATAAGCCATGTGTAAACAATGTTTCATTCAGTGGCACTCCATGAGCAAGTGCTTCTGTCTGAATCCTTCAACTATCTCAGTGTGGCTCCCATAATGACTGAATTCACTCTGGTGAGATAGACTGGTGTTAGCCCTTTGTTGTTGTTGTTAAGTGTCGTCCAGTCAATTCCGACCCATAGTGACCCTGTATAGGATTTCCGAGGAGCAGCTGGTGAACTTGAACTGCTGACCTTGCAGTTCAAATGGCTTTGCAGTCTGGCGTATTGACCCATAGTGCCACACTAGGACTCCGGTGTTAGCCCTACTACATTACAAATGTTCATGGACTTACTTGTTGAAATTCCTCACTTCATTCACTCAGAGCCTTCATCCTGCTCCTGTTCTCCTGCTACCTAAATGGAAGGAACTAAATTGCAGGGAAGCTAAATAATTTGTTCAAAAGAATGCAGTTGTAAGTGACAAGATAAAAATACAATTTCTTGTCTATCTGCCACCAGAGTTCAGATTTTAAGAACTGTCCTATCTATTTATATTTAGTTTCTTTTGTATTATAAATTCTATGCTGGATTATCCAATATTTAAACTAGAGCAGTTCTTATACACTTTTTAAAAATTTGTTTCTCCTGTTAAAAATCGATAAGGTTGCTATATATAGTACCACTCTCTAGCTTTTTCCTTCCACTCTGTGTCCAACATGCTCTTCTCTCTGATTCATTAATTCATCTCAATATGGCTCTCATATATAACTGAACCCACTTTGGTGAGATGGGCTGGTGTTTTCCCTACCACATTTCAAATGTTCATGGATTTACTTATTGAACTTCCTTACTTCATCCATTCAGAACCTTAATCCTTCTCCTATTCTCTTGGTACCCTTGACTACTGGCCTTTTGTCTATCTATTGAGTCCAAATACTGACCTTGCCATTGGAATTTAATTCAATATATTCTCTATATACCTGTAAAAATGATCTCTACCTCAACTTTTCCGAAAGATATAGTTTTGTCTCTAATCTTTGCATCTGATCTGAAGACAAACTTCAGACTAATTATTTGTCCTGACCAGTCAGCACCTACCCTTTTTATGTCTTACTTCTACATACAGTTTTTTCTCTGGTCAGATCAATCTTTGAAAACAAGATAAAAACAATCTCCTTTTCCATCTTTCTGAAGAAAGATGGTTTGCTACAGCCCTTGGGCCTTCTGCCTAGACCCCCTACTCAGAAACCCTGGGCCCAGAGTATTCCCTGATAATGGAAGCTGGGAATTGAGATTCTCCTATTGTCTCCCAGTTTCTTCTTTTTATTGAGTAAATTTGGATATACAACAAACATTCTCTATGCTCTACACATGTGTGTGTTATATGGCACCTGGCCAATCCCATCTCTATATATGTTCCAGGCAGGGTGGAAATGAATACCTTATCTACAGCACAAGATTAGTACACACAGAACACCAGTCCTGCTAACTGTTGGGAACTGGTGCCATTGTCAAAGCTGATCTTACTCTGTCTCTTCTTTATGTTCCATCTATCTGTGTATAAGTGTGCTTTTGTTGGCGACTTATATCATGGATTAACAATTTTGCAAAGTAAGCAAGTTTGAAACTTTCCAATGTCCAAAGTAACTGAAGATTTGAATAGTCACATTCAATTGTAAGCAAACATGGATATAAGGATCACATATTGTTCTATTCTCCATAGTTCCCAGACCAGCCTTTTTAACTACATAGATGCAGAAAGGAGTTAATAAATGAATGGGTGAGTGACTAGTAGGTGGATGAATAAACTAGAGAAGAGTTGATTGGTACCTAAGTAAAGCAGACTAACATTAAATATAAAATATATAAATTTAATTTCCCTGGAAATTATTGAGAAATATGTTCATTAAGATTACCACCACTCATCTACAAGTTTGTCCTACTGTGGTGACATGCATGTTGCTGTGATGCTAGAAGTTATGCCACTGGTACTTCAAATAGCATCAGAGTCACCCAAGGAGAGCAGAGTTCAGTGAAGTTTTCAGACTAAGAACAAAGTAGGAATAAGGAATAGGTGGTCTACTTCTGAGGGATTATACCCTGAAAACTTATGAGTAGTAGCAAAAGATGAGCCTCATAAATTAGTAGGTGCTCAAAATATGACTGATAAAGAGTTAATCTTCAAAATAGAGTCCATCTTACATGCATGGATTGAATAAAGCTTTGGGGATCATCATTTGGTGATATGGCAAAACATAAAATGAGAAGAAACATCTGAAACATCCATTAGTAATCAGAATGTGAAATGAACCAAGTAGAATCTAGGAAAACCGGAAGTCATCAAAACATTTTGAAATGGAACAAAAGCCAAGGCATTAGTGAACTGAAATGGAAAGATATTGGACATTTTGAATCAGAATGACAAATTGAAGAAGAATGACATCACAAACATCATCCAAAATAATATTGCAAGATTATTTTGAAATACAATTCTGGCTGTGATAGGATAATATCTATATGCCTATAAAGAAGACCAGTTAATACAACTAGTATTCAAATTTACACACCAAACACCAAGCCAATAATGAAGAAATTGAAGAATTCTACCAACTTCTTCAGTCTGAAATCAGCAAATATACAATTAATAACTACTGGTGAATGGAATGAAAAAGTTGGACACAGATGGAAGAATTAATAGTTGGAAATATAGCACTGGTGATAGACAGGATGCCGGAGAACATGTGATGAACTGTTTTAAGACCATTGACTTATTCATTGTGATTACCTTTTCTCAACAAAAACAGCAACTATACCTCACCAGATAAAGTACACAGGATTCAAACTAACTACATTTGTGGAGAGAGATGATGGAGACACTTAACATCATTAGCTGAACAAGGCCACAGGCTGACTGGGACAGACCATCAACTATTTAAGTGACAGTTCAGGCTAAAGCTAAAGAAAATTAAGACAAGTTC
>NW_006408848.1:420602-421157 GCF_000296735.1 Chrysochloris asiatica
TAAAAATGGTATTTGCAATGAAGAAGTCACTGGTCTTCCAAATTTCTATCATGTGATCTCCAGCATCACTTCTATCACCAAGGTCATATTTTCCAACTACTGATCCTTCCTGTTTCCAACCCTTGCATTCCAATTGCCAGTAATTATCAATACATCTTGATTCAATGTTAGATCAGTTTCAGACCAAGGAAGTTGATAGATTTCTTCAATTTCATTATCACTGGCTTTAGTGATTGGTGCATAAATTTGAAAAATACTTGCATTGACTGGTCTTCCTTGTAGGTGTATTGATATTGTCCTATCACAAATGACTTTGTAATAGGATATATGCTATGCAGATAACACTACCTTGTTTACTGAAAGTGAAGAAGACTTAAAATATTTACTGATGAAGATCAAAGACCACAGTCTTCAATAAGAGTTGCACCATAATGTAAAGAAAACAAAAATCCTTATCACTAGACCAATAAATAACATCAAGATAGATGGAGAAAATATTGAAGTTATCAAAGACTTAATTTTGCTTAGATCAGTCATCACCACTCATGGAAGCAG
>NW_006408848.1:421257-422516 GCF_000296735.1 Chrysochloris asiatica
AAACTGTTCAGGAGCAAAGATGTCATTTTGAGGATTAAGGTGCACCTGACCCAAGCCATGATATTTTCAGTAGCCTCATATGCATGTGAAAGTTGAACAATAAATATAGAACACTGTAGAAGAGTTGATACATTTGAGTTTATGGTGTTAGAGGAGAATACTAAAAGTCTTATGGACTGCCAAAAGAACAAGTAAATCTGTGTTGGAAGAAGTACAGCCAGAATGCTCCTTCATCTTTCTTAATTTGCACATTTTATCTGGCAGTACCAGTCCCTAGAAAAGGCTATCATGTTTGTTAAAGTGGAGAGTCAGTGAAACAAAGGAAGTACCATACAGAGCTGGACAGTGACAGCAACAATGGGCTCAAGCATTGCAACAATTGTAAGGTTGACACAGGACTGGGCAGTGCTTTATTCTGTTCTGCATAAAGCTGCTATGAGTCAGTACCAACTCAATGGCACCTAACAACAACACATCCCACCTGAATTTTCAGACCATTCAAGAACAGATTTGATGCATTAGACACTAATGACTGAAGACCAGAAGTGTTGTGGGATGACATTAGGAAAATCACACATGAAGAAAACAAAAGCCCAAAAGAGAGGAAAGAAAGAAAATACCAAACTATATCAGATGAAAATTTCAATCTTGTTTAAAAAGCATATAAACAAAAATATCCTTTTTATTATGAATTGAGTAGAGGTTTACAGAGCACATCATCAGTTTTACATCCAACAAATCATACTTGTTTCATCTCAATAATTTGAATACCTTGAATGTGTATCATTTATCCCTCTTTCTCCCTGTGATTACTGTTTCCATTCCTCCATCTTTTCCTACCTTTCTGAATTTTGTCTTTAGATAAATGCCGCCCTTTTGATCCCAAACTGTTGAATATTCTATGGTGTGTATACCTCACTAGCATGGTTATCCCTTCTATACCTATATACTACTTGTTTGAAAATTGAGCCAACAAAATGAATTGAGTTCTAGACCTAAAGGATAACCAAGTGTCATAGTCTTGGGGTTAGGCCAATCTCTTTCCAACCAGTGAGCCTGGTCTTTTTATGATTTTGATTTTTGGTCCACATTTTCTACCACTCTATCAATAACCTTCTTATATGACCTTTTTCAGATGGTAGTGGTAGCTGGGCACCATCTAATTCTTCTGGTCTCAGAGTTGTGGAGACATGTGATGTTCACATGTCCACTAGTGCCGGGGTCTGACCTCGACATAGTTGTCACGAGTTTTTGGTTCA
>NW_006408848.1:423471-428402 GCF_000296735.1 Chrysochloris asiatica
ACACTAGTACACTGGAATAACTATGAAACTTGTTCTTGGACATAGAGCAGCTAAAGCAAATAGGGGAAATGATGAAGTAAAAGAGCTGAACACAAAATTTCAAAGGGCAGTTTGAGAAGTCACATATAATGTACAAAGACCTAGAGTTAGAAAACAAAAAACATAAGCGCAATTAAGTGTTTTTGGAATTCCCGTTCTTTGAAATGTAATCTATTGTTTGTTATAATCCATATAGTCAAACTCCTTTTTGTGTAATGAGTAAAACCCAAGTAATTACTGTTCCTGCTTCCAGTCAAGGTTCTTCTGCTATCATCAACAATGTGCTTCATTTCACATCCTCTTCTGAATCCAGCTTGGATTTCTGGTAGCTGTCTATTGATGGACTGCCAAGGCAAGAAGTGTCTGGCTTACAAGGTTTCAAGAGGGAATCTAGATCCAGAAGGCATGGAAAGTAGAATCTCCACTGAGTAGTATCCAATCTGTCTAGGTGGGGCTGATAAAAGGAAATAATAGGTCTCTTGTGATACAATAGTGAATAATTGTTATCAGGACTGATTGTGAGGATTGGAAACGTAAAAGTAGACATTCTGTAGCAAGGAGGGAAGTGATTAACTTTTCAGTCTAGGAGCAGAGGTCCCTGGGGCCATCAAAGGAGAAGAGCGGAGACCAGGACCCTACCCAGAGAAACAGTGATGCCAAAGGTAGAGGAAGAGACGATGACGTGGAGAAATGGAGCAGTTGGGGACTTTAGACCCAGAGAGGGAGAAGGGCTGTGTGCTGATGACCGGGAGGCAGGCTTGCAGAGTATACCCTTTGGTTGGTTGATGATACATGGAGGGAATTGCAACCATGGCAGTGAAATGATATACAATAGGATGAATGTAAAACTAATGTTCTCTCGTATAAACGATCATATAATTCAAAATAAAACATTAAAAAACAGTAGTGGTTTACTCGTTTTTCTTCCTCTTCTTTCTTCTTCTAGTTGAATTCTGATCATCCAGCCACTGAAGCCAGGTCAAGTGGGTACTATTTGCAAGTATGCATGTTCTTGTGTATCTCCCTTCACTTCATATCAGCTGGATGCTTCACTCTCCGCTCTAGTCCTCTGTGGCCATGTCACTGCCTCTGGGCCCAGGAGTCCCTAGGTCTGCCATACTGCTGGTCACATAATCTTTTTGAAAAAGTACCTAATGATGAATGAGGACATCATAAATTCAAGTCAAGTCACTGGTTGACTTTAAAAACTATAAATAACCATGCTAAGTTTAATAAAAATATAAATGGAGTTCTGGTGTGGTGCTGTAGAATATATGCACTGGACTGCAAGGCCAGTGGTTCAAACTCACCAGCCTCTCCTCAGAAACCCTATACAGGGTTGCTATGAGTCAAAACCAACTCAATGGCACTTAGCAACAGCAACAAATGGAATACAACCAGCCTAAGGCATTAAAACATAACATTATTTAGTGTGGTCATTGGTACTTTCAGATTTGAGTCCATTAATAGATTAATATTTTAAATTAAAATGTCATTCTCTATAAAAGTTGTCACTAGGCTAAGGACATGCTCTTACTTCAGATTTGTGACCTCATAAGGATCCATCTAAGCTTAATGTCTAGTAAGGCATTAGCTGAAGTAATAGAAAGGAGAGTTCTTGGCTTCTCTCCCATTGCTTACAGAAAACATTTTTTTAAAGTTGAACATTTTCATCAAAAAAGCTTAAATATGAATTTTTCCCTTACATGAACCTAGAAATGTACCCCAAAGTCACTTTCAGGGAGAGATTGCCCCTTTTGTCTGTTATTGATTAGTATCTTGGACTAGGACTATTCCTTATTGAAAATCCTTTAAATCATAAGCACAAGTAGTCACTCAAACCAGCTGTAGTGGATGCTATAAAACTGACCTTTGGATTCCTTTGACCTATTCTGTGTGTCTTTGTACTGTTTTGCTGTGCTACTGCTTCCTGTACCTTCACAAGACTTTTTTTTTAGAACTGAACTCCACACAGAGGGAGCTGGACATGCCTTGGAAGTTCCCAGGCCCCAACATGGGCCTTTGTCAATGATTGATAATGCAAGAGTATAAAAGCCAGTTTTCTGATCTAGGAAAGCTCTAAGACTGAACTTACCCTCCATAGATTTTGCCTGAAATAGTATCTAACTTTCCTTCTTTCTTTAGTATTTTCTTAATTTCCTTCTGGCTTTTTCTGGGAACACTTCCTTAACAAATCATGTGCATTTGAATTCTTATCTCAATCTCTATGGAGCCTGACCTAGGACATTAGCTCAAATAATAAATGACTGGAATGGTTTGGGAAGACTACAAGAGGGAATCACAAGCACAGAAATAACATAGTACCCCTTGGAAATTAGAGCTCTAAAGCATTTGGGTACTAGTATTCCTCTACTCACACATCTTCATGTCTCCTTATATGAAGAGGGTTGGTATCTTGCCCCCAATTCTCTTGGCATTTACCCCATTCCCCTCTCTGTGGACACCCTTCCATGCTTCAGGCAACTGTATTCAGGATGGTCCAATCAGAAATATAAAACTGGTCACCAAAGTGTAACTTTTAACCAGGAGTGGCAAGCAAGAAATGTGTGCACAAACACACACACACATATTCACAAGCATGTGCACAATACATGTTTAAGTTGAAATATGCTCCAGGAATAAAATCTCAGGGAGAATAGAATAAGGATAATGTTAAGTTTATGAAACACGGACATTTAGGCATGTTAGAGATGTACTGTAAACATTTTGTTCTTGAAAATGCACTATTAATTATATGATAAATCCAAACCCACTGCAATCATTTCCAACTCAGGACGACCTTATAAGAGAAGAAAAAAAAACTGCTCCAAGGGTTAAATTTTTACTGAACCAGACTGCCACACCATTCTCCTATTGAACAGCTCTGACTTTTCAGTTAGCAATCAAACACTTAACCACTCTGTCACCAGGGCTCATTAATTATATATGACAGGTAAATTTTTATGAGAACGTTTACTGGCATGTCATATACATGTTGTTGTTAAGTGCCATAGAGTCCTTTCTTTTTTTTTTAAGTTTTTATTGTGCGTTATGTGGGTTTAATGGGAGAACATCAGTTTTACATTCATCCTATCGTATTTCATTTGACTGCAATGATTACAATCCCCTCCATGCATCATCAAATAAACAAAGGGTACACCCCACAGGCCCACCCCCCGGCCATCAGCACAGAGCCCCTATCTCTCCCTGAGTCCAGTGTCCCCAGCCGGTCCATCTGTCCACATCGTTGTCTCTGTGCCCATCCTGGGCGTCATGGTCTCTCTGGGTAGGGTCCTGCTCTCCGCTCTTCTCGATGGATGGTCCCAGGAACCTCTACCTCTGGGCTGCAAAATCAGTCACTCCCCTCCTTTTGTCAAAAAAACATTTACCTCTACATTTCAGACTCTCACAGTCAGTCCTGATGGCAATTATTCACTATTGTACCACAAGAGTCTTATTTCCATTTCCTTTCACCAGACCAGTCCCAACAGATTGGAAACCATTCAGTGGAGATTCTACCTACCCCTGCCCCATTGGAACTAGGCTCCCTCTTGAAAGCTTGTAAGCCAATCACTTCTTGCCTTTAGAGCACCCCTTCATTTTGGATAGCCAATGTCTAAGTATTCCTCTACTCATACATCTGCATGTCTCCTTATATGAAGAGGTTTGGTATCTTGCCCCCAATTCTCTTGGCATTTACCCCATTCCCCTCTCTATGGACAGCCTTCAGGCAACTGTATTCAGTTGACCCCTGTCAACCCTGTGTACCAAAGGGGTGGGAGTGATCCTCGCTGTAAAGATTTGTTCCCCTTTTTGAGGTACTACATCCATATGTATAGGTAAACTTCATCAAATTGTAGCGGGTTACTCTTTTTTTTTTCCTTCTTCTTTCTTCTTCTAGTCGAGTTCTGATCATCTAGCCATTGAAGCCAGGTCAAGTGGGTACTATCCACAAGTATGGGCGTTCTTGTGTGTCTCCCCTCACTTCATATCAACTGGATGCTTCACTCTCTGCTCTAGTCCTCTGTGGCCATGTCACTGCCTCTGGGTTCAGGAGTCCCTGGGTCTAACCATACTGCTGGTCTCTACCTGGGTTCACAGAGGTCTATTAAATGTGGTCAGACTTAGCTCCCAACTTCATAGCTGTTTTTCCCCCCTCTTCCTTTTATCGGTAACCAACATGGTCACCAGCCAGACCACATGACTGCTCATGTATTCCCCTTGAATCTTAATATTGAAAGGGAGTTTGCTCTGAGGGGACCCAATCACTTGCCTTGATGGCTCCCGGGTGAACAGCTTACTTGTTCTTGTAGTAATCAATCAGACTGCCATTATTTCTGATTTTTCCTGCCAGTCTTTCTTTCACAAAGTATCTTCTGTTCTTCTAGCTGCTCCAGGCTGGTCTACTCATCCTTTCCAGTAGAAATTTCCCACCTCAGACAATTCTGGGTGGGGTTCTGGATTCCACCTATGGTCTTATGCACTGCAAAGGTTCCACAGGAAGCCTCTCTTACTGGGCAAATTCTAGCCCCCTTTAAGGTATTCCAATCAGTTATAGGCTGAAGATGAACTCACAAGTTTTTATTGTGATGTTTCTGGCTATTTCTTTCTCCTACCCTCAAGTGCCTATTTTACAATGGTAGGCAAGGGAAACCAAGATTCAAAAGACAGCTAAACTTCTTAACATTATTCCCCTCTTTTGCCAATTCAAATCATGCCTCAATCCCTGTATCCCAGAGCCCTGTTGTTCCAAGATTGTGCTTACATCATCATTTACCTCTGTCCCACTTAGCCCATTAAAACTTGCCTAACTCTTTTCCCATCTGCTTTGTTCTTCCATTCCTGTCCCCCCTTCTTGTGTATTACACCCCCTAACCCCCCAGCACCCAAAC
>NW_006408848.1:428619-453956 GCF_000296735.1 Chrysochloris asiatica
CATAATGTCCTCAAGGTTCATCCATGTTATGTGGTGGCTTGCAGATTCCTTGTTGTTCTTCAAGGTAGCATAGTATTCCATTGTGTGTATGTACCCCATTTTGTTTATCCACTCTTCATAGAGTCCATTCTGACTTATAGAAACCCTATATAAGGTTCCCAAAGAGTGACTGGTGGGTTTGAACTGCTGATCTTGTGATTAGCAGTCAAGTTCTTATCCTATAGCACTACACCAGGACTCCTTCCAATTCACAGCAACCCTGTATAGAGTTTCTGAGTAATGGCTGGTGGGTTTGAACCACTGGCCTTGTGGTTAGCACTCTAGTGCTTTTCCTACAATGCCACACAAGGACTATACACACAAGTATAGCTATTCTAGATATAGAGTGGGTTACTGATAAATAATTTGTCTTGCCTATAGAAGTCTTGGTGTGATGCAGTAGGATAAACACAGGACTGATAACCACAAAGTCAGTGGTTCACACCCTCTAGTCACTCTTCAAAAACCCTAAACAGGGTTGTTATGAGTCAGAACTGACTCAACAGCTCTTAACAACAACAACAAAAAGAGTATAAGTGAAAGAGTGAGTAAGTGAGTAAGGGGCATTTGCAAAATTCTGTCAATGTGAAATCCAGCATCATTTTTATCACCAAGACTATATTTTCAACTACTGATCCTTCTTCCTCTTTGTTTTCAACCTCGCATTTCAATCACCTGTTGTTGCTGTTGTCAAGGTCTGGCACATCTGTTCCGACCTATAGCAACCAAGGAGCGGCTGATGACCTTGAACTACTGACCTTGTCATTCAAACCAACTTTGCAGTGCAGTGCATTAATCCACAGCTCCACACTTGTCAAATCTTGGTTGCATGTTTGATCAATTTCAGAGTGAAGATGTTGTTAGAATTCTTCAGTCTTATCACCACTGGCTTTAGTTGTTGGTGCATACATTTGAATAACAGTAGTATTGTTACAAGGAACTGGTCTTCCTTGTAGGTATGTGGATCCTATCACAGACAGCACTGTACTTCAAGATAGATCTTCAAATGCTCTTTTTGATGAATAATGTGATGTCATTTCTCCTCAATTTGTCATTCCCAGCGTAGTAAATCATGTGATCATCAGATTCAAAATACCCATAACCAGTCCATTTCAGCTCACTAATGCCTAGGATATCAGACAAGCATTGAGACAATTCAGATAGAACACACTGATGATTAGTCACCTCTTCTTTTATGGAAGTAGTTTTTAAGCATTTTCGGACCACATTAATATGACAACACAATACCCACCCCACATGCACACACAAAAACACATAAAAACTATTGAAGTGAATCATTTTGTCAAATAATACTTGCTCTCCCTGTGATGCGCTCTGTTTTTTACAGTTTTCTGTTATAATTGAGTCTGTTTCATTTTTTTAAATGGTAGTTACAACCAAATAAATTGATTTCAGGACCAATTAATGGATTACAACCAGTGCCTTAGGATATTAATGGTTTGCATCTAAATGCAAATATTGATAGAAGAGTTTTCCCTGTAAAGTGTTTATCATTCACTAACACCTTGTTGAGCATCAGCTCATTATTCATATAAGAAATGTGTTTTGAACACCTGGTCTATGCAGGGAATTTTGCTGGAAGCTAAAAATAATACAAATATAAGGAAACATCATCCTTCACTTTAGTAGCTCAGCATTCAGTCTTTAGCTTCAAGCAACAGGAGCCAATTCTGGCTGATACATAAGTACATGAATTATATATTTATATACAAATTTTCCAATTATAGGCACATATTTGGAATCCTAGTGTGGCACTGTAGGATAATCACTGGACTGCTAACCACAGGTTGGTGGTTGGTGGTTGATACCCACCAGTCATTCTTTGGAATCCCTATACAGGGCCGCTCTGAGTCAAAATTGACTGAATGACATTTAACAGCAACAACAAAGATATATAGGTATACAGATAATAGACAGACAGATAGATTGATTGACAGATGCTTCCCAGTCTGCCAAGAAACAGAAAAGAATCAGGTTGAAAGCTGCCACACCCCAGACGTGTTCTGCTACTTCCCTTGCTGAGTATTCCAAGCTGCAATGTGTTTGATCAGTACCCCAGCCTTTCCTAGTCTCCAGTCACTGTAACACGCATCACAGATGTTGCAGTCTTGGAAAAGTTCATGTGGAACTGCCTAGTCTCCTCTCACTGCTTCTTTGAAGCTCTAGCTCCTAAATAAAGTCTGCAGTAGTTGTATCTGGTTATTTGAACTTGGACCATGTGCTACACATAGTACGTAATTGCTTAGACTCTAGAGTTGAGTTTCTTGACTGAACACTTTATTCCTCAAATTACTTGCTGTGTTACCATGAGTAAGTTAAATTCTCACTCTTCTGTTTCAATTTCCTCTACTGTATGAATTTAATAATAGTAATACCTACTTCACAGGGTTGTTTAATAATTAAATGAGTCACGAATTATAAAATGCTGAGAAGGGATGACTACTACTATGAAGAGGTTGGAGAAGGAATAATCTGGAGCTCTCAGATGTTGTCCTAGGAAATAAGGCTCCACAGAGCAAAAAGACTGAAAAGATGGGGAAATTTCCAAACCTAGAAAACTGAGTTCACATGATGGGTAGTATAAAGAATCACCAATATTCACTACTGTTGTTAAATACCATGGACTTGGTTCCAACTCATAGTGACCATACACAGTGTTTCCTAGGCTGTAAATCTTTATGAGAGCAGATCACCTCATCTTTCTCCCATGGAACCACTGGTAGTTTCGGATGGCCAACCTTGAGGTTAGCAGCCCAATTGGTAACCACTAAACTACCAGAATTCTTTAAGCTGATAGAATGATTAGATTCCTGTTCTCAGAGCTGCCATGAGGAAATGAAACCTAGGATGAAATACAGAGCCAGGACTTTGAGAAGGCATGAAGGTTTGGAAACATGAAGGACTTCAGGAGAGAAATACAGTGGAGAGAGAAGAGATGAAATCTAAAGATTTCCTCACTTGTCAATTTTACCTTGAATTTCTTCTTTTTCTCACCACTCTGTGCTAAGATGCCACTCCAGAACAGTAGACTTCAAATATTTTTGCTCATATATCTACTAAAAGAATTTTGCAAACGATGCCCCCCCTCTGTTATGGAATGAATTGTGTCCCCCCAAAATGTGTGTCAACTTGGTTGGGTCATGATTCTCAGTGGTTTGGTAGTTTTGTAATGATGAAATTTGGCCATTACCTATAACATAATCATCACCAAGATGTGATCAGTCAAACAGCTGTAAGGGGATTAGAATGTGATACAAATGCTTACTCATGTTGTAGTCCTGACCTGATGTAATGGGAGCTTTCTAGGGGTATGGCCTTGTGGTGTGGTGAATTATTTAATATGACTCTTTTAGACTTAGTCTTACCATGATATAAACACATGAATAAGGAAGACCATAGAAGTTATGCACTTGAGTTATGGTATTGGAGAATAATACTAAAAGTTCTACAGACTGCCAAAAGAATAAACAAATCTGTGTTAAAAAAGTACAGCCAGAATGTTCCTTAGAATGCAGGATGGCCAGACTTCCTCTCTCATACTTTGAACATATTATCAACAGGGACCAGTCTTTGGAAAAGGACATCATGCTTGGTAAAGTGGAGGGGCAGTGAAAAAGAAGGAGATCCCCTATGAGATGTATTGGCATAGTGGCAGCACCAATGTCCTCAAGCCTAGCAGCAATTGTGAAGATGGCACAAGACTGGAAGGGGTTTCATTCTACTGTTCATAAGGTCATTATGGGTAGGAATTGCCTGGGCATCTCTTAACAACAACAATAAACCTTACTCTATGTAATTACCACAAAATGACTCTATTTCAGATGGTTCTGGATGAGAAAAGGTGGGAAAAGATTTTTGCTAGGATGACAAGATTCAGCTGTGGATATTAAGATTTAATTGCATTGGTTAAAAACTTGAAACTCTACCATGAGTTTAAAATAACCTATCTTCGTGAAATGAGTGGGCTGTGTGCTCCTTTGCTTTATTAATCAAGTGTGCCTCCATCTGACCTCCAGTTCTTGGGACTTGAGCCAGTGGTCTGACTTGATTTGCCAACTTCCATAGCCTTTTGGGTTAATGTTCCAATTTTGTGTGAGTGAAGAGAACCCTTCATGCTGATGTCTGACCTGCAGATTAGGGACTTGCCAGCCTCCACAAGTGTGTGAGCCATTTCCTGGATGGCCTGTGAGTTCTGTGAGATGGTACAGTATTTGCAGAACCCTAGGATATTGGGCCACCACTTGTCTATCAGTTTGTCATACTGTGGTGGCTTGTGAGTTGCTGTGATTCTGGAAGCTATGCCACTGGTATTCTAAATACCAGCAGGGTGACCTATGGTGGACAGGTTTCAGATGAGCTTCAAGACAAAGACAGACTAGGACCAAGAGGCAGTTGTTCGAACCGAACATGGAAACACTGAATGGTTTAAAGTTAAGAAAGATGTGCAACAGGGTTGTATTCTTTCACCATACTTATTCAACCTGTATGCCGAGAAAATAATCCAAGAAGCTGGGTTCTATAAACAAAAATGTGGCATCAGTATTGGAGGAAGACTCACTAACAAACTGCGATATGCAGATGATAAAATTTTGCTTGCTGAAAGTGAAGAGGCCTTAAATTATTTACTGATGAAGATCAAAGAACACAGCCTTCAGTATGGATTGCATCTCAATGTCAAGAAAACAAAAATCCTCACACCTGGACCAATAAACAACATTCTTATCAATGGAGAAAAGATTGAAGTTGTCAAGGACTTAATTCTTCTTGGATCAACTATCAACATTCATGGAAGCAGCAGTCAAGAAATCAAATAACATATTTCATTAGGCAAATCTGCTGCACAAGACCTTTTTAAAGTGTTAAAAAGCAAAGATGTCAGCTTGAGAACTAAGGTGCACCTGACCCAAGTCATGGTATTTTCAATAACCTCATATGCATGTGAAAACTGGATGGTGAATAAGTAAGACCATAGAAGAATTAATGCTTTTGAGTTATGGTGTTGGAGGAGAATATTGAAAGTGCCATGGGATACCTAAGGAACCAACAGATCTGTTTTGGAAGAAGTGCAGCCAGAGTGTTCCTTGGAGGCCAGAATGCCCAAACTTTGTCTCTCATACTTTGGACACATTGTTAGAAGAGACCAGTTACTGGAGAAGGATATCATGTTTGGTAAGGTGGAGGGTCAGAGAGAAAGAGGAAGACCCCCAGCAAGATGGATTGGCAAAGTGGCAGTATCAATGGACTCAAGTATGGCAACAATTGTGAGGTTGGCCCAGGATCAGGTAGTGTTTCATTCTGTTGTGCATAGGGTTGCTGAGTCAGTACTGACTTGATGGCACCTAACAACAACAACAACAATTAGTCAGGGTATCTCTAGGAGTGAAATAGAGGGGAAACCTACTAAATATTTATGTGATTAGTACAAGAGGAAGAATTCTAGTCCAAGTGAATGGCAGTCTAACTTGAGTCAACAGAATAGAGTGTAATGGTGGCTAAATCAATTGCTAGACTTGAGCCACTCTATAGATCCATGACCCCTGGAAAGAAGGAGTGGTTATATCCCTTATAGGAAGAAACCCACTACACTGTGAGCTGTTATTCTTTCTTCCAGCTTTTGCCAAATGGATCTATGTTCTTTTATAAAAGTGACAGTTCACTGAGGAAAGTGAAATAATCAAACTTTGGAGGGATTACTGGACACTTATGCTGAATTGACATCAATTCCAGAAGCCCTAAAATGTTACTGTGACCCATCAGTCAGAGTCAGAGCATATTCAGGTCAGGTTATTAATGGAGTCTTAGCTTAGGTCTGTCCCACTGTGGGTGCAGTAGGTCCTCAAACATTCTGTAGTGACTTAGCCAGTTCAGAATGTATAATAGGAATAGACATACTCAGCAACTGGCAGAACACACACATTGGAACCCTGAGCTAAGTGGAAACCATTAAAACTAATAATAGAAAAATATTAAACCAAAAATAGTGCTTCATTCCTGCCAGGATTGTAGAGATTAGTGCTACAATCAAGGACTTGAAGGATGCAGAGGTGGGGATTCCAACCACAACCTAACTTAACTGACCTATCACTGTGGGTTAATGCTCTGGACTGCCATGTCTGTTTGAACTGCAAGGTTGGTGGTTAAAGCTTAACAGCCACTCCTCAGAAACCCTATACAGGGTAGCTATAGGTCAGAACCGACTCAGCAGCACTTAACAGCTACATTGGACCTTTGCAAAAGAACAGATGGATCTTGGAGAATGGCAGTAGATTATTATAAAGTTAACCAACTACAGCTGCAGTTCCAGATGTTGTTTCATTGCTTGAGAAAATTAATACATCCTGGTATGGTGCTGTGGATTAATGTGCTGGACTTCAAAATCTCTTTGAACCACAAAGTTGGCAGTTCAAGCTCACCAGACACTCCTTGGAAACGCTATACAGGGTTGCTGGGTTCAAACTGATTCAACAGCAATTAACAACAACAACAACAGAGATAGCCAGAAGCAATTTGCCTTCAGTTGACAAGATCAACAATATACCTACACTGCCCTACCTCAGAAGTAGACCAACTCTCCAGTACTATGTCATAATTTACTCCACAGGAAGCTTAATTGCCTTGCCCTTCCATAATACATTACATTGGTCCATTGCATTGATGACATTATGCTGATTTTACCTAGTAAGAAAGAAGTATCAATGTCTCTATAATTATTAGTAAAACATCTTCATGTTGTGTTGTTGTTAAACGCCATCGAGTTGGTTCCAACTCATAGTGACCCTGTATAGGATTTCCAACGAGTGGCTAGTGAACTTGAATCACCAAACTTGTGGTTCAAACCAACCTTTCAGTCCAGCACATTAACCCACAACACCCCAACAAAACTTCAGGCACCTCACATCTCAGTGAAATTTCTAGGGGTTCAGTGATATGAGGCATATAGATATATTCCTATTAAAGTGATGGATAAGTAATTCCTGGCCTCTCCCACAACTGAAAAAGAGGCACAACACTTGTTGGACCTCTTTGGATTTTGGAGACAACATATCTCTAATTTGAGTGTGCAACTCAGGTTTACTGAAAATGCCATGGGCTGCCAAAAGATCCGTTTTGGAAGAAGTGCAGCTAGAGTGCTCCTTGGAAGCCAAGATGACCAAACTTTGTCTCTCATACTTTGGACATATTGTCAGGAGGGACCAGTCGCTGGGGAAGGATATCATGTTTGGTAAGGTGGAGGGTCAGAGAAAAAGAGGAAGACCCCTAATGAGATGGATTGGCCAAGTGGCAGCATTGATGGACTCAAGCGTGGCAACAGTAGTGAGGTTGACTCAGGACTGGGTAGTGTTTCGTTCTGCTGTGCATACGGTCAATATGAGTCGGTACTGACTCGATGGCACCTAACAACAACAACAACTCAGGCCTATTATTCAAGTGACTGGAAAAGCTGCTAATTGTGAATGTGCTCCACAATAAAAGAAGGTTCTACAACTGGTTCTGGCTACCTTGAAAGTCACTCTGCCACTTGGACCATATGATCTAGCAGATCCAATGGTGCTTGAAGTGTGAATGGCAAATATAGATGTGGTTTGGAGTCTTTGGCTGGATCCTATTAGTGAATATTTAGAATTTTGGAGGAAAGTCTGCCATCCTCTGCAGATAACTACCCGCCTTTTGAGACACAGCTTTTGCTTGTTAGTGGGCCTTGATAGAGACTGAACACCTAACCATCGGCCACCAAGTCACCAGGTGACCGGAGCTACCAATTATAAACTGGGTGTTGTCTGACACATAGAATCATACATTTGGATGTGCACAGCAAATGGGAGTTGTATATACGAGGCTGTGCTCAAGCAGGACGTGAAGGCACAAGTTGCATGATGAAGTAGCCAAAATGCCCATGGTCTCCATTCCTGTTATATTATCTTCCTTTCCCAATGTATACCTATAGCATCATGTGGAGTTCCTTATTATCAATTGACCAAGAAAGAGAAAATGCATGCTTGTGTTATAGCTGGATCTACATGATAAGCAGTCACCATTTGAAAATGGACAGCAACAGCATTACAGCTCCTCTCTGGGACTTCCCTGAAGGACAGTGGTGAAGGAAAATACTCCCAATAGATGGAAATTTGAATAGTGCACCTAATCGTTCATTTTGCTTGAAAGGAGAAATTGTCAGGTGTATTACTATATTCATGAGCTATGGTTAATGATTTGGCTTGATGTTCAGGTACTTGGAAGGAACATGACTGAAAAATTGGCGACCAGGAGGTGTGGGGAAGTGGAATGTGGATAGACCTCACTGAATGGGCCAAAATGGTGAAAAGATTTTTGTTTTGTGTGAATGTACACCAAAAGGTTACCTTAGCAGAAGAGGATTTCAACAGTCAAGTGGCAAGATGACATATTCTGTGTAAACTATGTTCTTTCTCAAGCCACTTCTGTAATTGCCCAATAAGGTCATGAAAAAATGTCTATGGTAGCAGGGATGGAGGTTATGTATGGGCTCAGCAGCATGAGCTTCCACTCACCAGTACTGACTTGGCTAAAACCACTACTGAGTGCCCAATATGCTAGCAGAATATACCAACTGAGCCCAAGGTATGAAACACATTCTCATAGAGATAAGTCAGCGACATGGTGGCAGGTTGATTATATCAGAACTCTTCTATCATGGAAAGGGTAGTATTTTGTTCTTACTGGAATGGACACTTACTCTGGATATGAATTTGCCTTCCCTGTACACAAGGCTTCTGCCCAAACTACCATCCATGGTCTTATAGAATGCTTCATCCTTTACCACACAGCATTGACTCAAATCAAGGGACCTACTTCACAGCAAATGAAGTGCTGTAATGGGCCCATGCTCATGGAATTCACTGGTCTTACCATGTTCCACTGTCAATGATGCTTGCAGCCGCTTCTGTATTACCTTTAGTAAAACTTTACTTGCATGGGATATCAGAGATTATCTGATGATTTCCTCATTCCATTGGTGCTATTCATAAGGTTTTCAGTGACTTAACACTTGGAAGTAGTTCATCACTCCTTCTTGTTAGTCTATCTTCATCTGGAAGCTCATCTGAAACCTGTCCACCGTAGGTGACCCTGCTGGTATTTAAAATACCAGTGGCATAGCTTTCAAAATCACAACAACTCACAAGCCACCACAGTACAACAAACTGACAAATGAGTGAGGCCTTTTTAAAGTGTGAAGAGCAAAGATGTCAGCTTGAGGACTAAGGTGCACCTGACCCAAACCATGGTATTTTCAATCACCTCATATGCATACGAAAGCTGGACAGACCATAGAAGAATTGATGTTTTTGAGTTATAGTGTTGGAGGAGAATCTTGAAAGTGCCATGGTCTGTCAAAAGAACCAATAGATCTGTTTTGGAAGAAATGCAGCCAGAGTGCTCCTTGTAGGCCAAGATGGCCAAACTTTGTCTCTCATACTTTGGATATATTGTCAGGACAGACCAGTCGCTGGAGAAGGATATCATGTTTAGTAAGGTGGAGGGTCAGAGAAAAAAAAGAAGAACCCCAACGAGATGGATTAGCCAAGTGGCAGCATCAATGGACTCAAGCGTGGCAACAGTGATGAAGCTGGCCCAGGATCAGGCAGTGTTTCATTCTGCTGTGTATAAGGTCACTGTGAGTAGGTACTGACTCGATGACATCTAACAACAACAACAACCATGTTCCTCACCACCCTGAAGCAGCTGGTTTGATAAATTGATGGGATGGTCTAAAGACAAAATTACTGTGTTAGCTAGGTGGCAATCTCTTCCTAAATTGGGAAAATGTTCTCAAATAAGTTATATATGCTCTAAACCAGTGTCCAATATATGGTGTTGTTTCTCTGAAAATCAGGATTCACGGATCAAGGAACAAAAGGGTGGAAATAAGAGTGGCACCATTCACTATTGCTCCTACTGACCCACTTGAAAAATGTTTACTTCCTGTCCCGGCAAGCCTAGGCTCTTCAAGTCTGGAAGTTTTAGTTCCAAAGGGAAGAATATTCTCACCTGTAGATATACCATTAATTCCATTGAAATGCAAGTTAAGATTGCATGCTGGCCATTTTGTACTACTTATGCCTCTTCACCAAGAGAGCTACTTGGTGAAAACAAAAAAAAGAGGGGGGGAAGCTACCGTATTAGATGGTGTGATTGGTCCTGATTATCAAGGGGAAATTGTATTGTCATTACATAGTGGAGGTAAAGAAGAGTATGTGTGGAATCCAGGAGAATCCTTAGAACATCTTTTAGTACTACCATACATGTGATTAAAGTCAATGATAAACTACAGCAACCCAATTCCAATATGACTACTAATAGATCAGACTCTTGAGGAATGAAAGTTTTGGCCACCCCATCAGGCAAAGAACCACAATGAGCTGAGGTGGTTACTGAGGACAAAGGGAATATAGAATGAGTAGTGCAAGAAGGTAGTTCTGAATCCCAAATACAGCCATTGACCAGTTGCAGAAACAAAGATTCTAATTGTTATGAATATGTATTTTTTGTATGTGTGAGTTAAATATTTTTGCTTTGTTCATTTGTGAAATATATGATAGATAGTATAAATGGGACCAGTGCGTCTTTGGTTGTACACGTTTTGGTTGTACACATGTTAGGTTCAACTATGACCTTACAATTGTCTATATTTATAGATTATGCATTTGGTTTATATGTGCCAAGTTGACAAGGGTGCGCTATGATAGGTAAGGTTTTGTGTCAATTGACTGGATAAGGATTCCTATTGATTTGGCAGTTGAGATGTAGTTATCCCCATGATGAGATCTAATACAGTTTAGTTAAGTCTATGATGATAAGTAGCCAAACAATTGAAAGGAGGTTTCTTGGGGGTGTGGCCTGCTTCCAATATATTGGACACTCAGATAAATCTTGTTTGCTTTCTGCCGAGTCTAGATCTTGCATCTGGCTCATCCTTCAACCTCTGGTTCTTTGTACTTAAGCAAGTGACATACTCTATTATCTACTGATCCTAGGAGACATCCGCAGCCTGCCTGCCAGATCTGCAGGCCTGCCAGATGTGCTTACATGCTGATCTTATTTCATCTGATCCAGACTTGAGACTCTCCCACTTCTACTGTTATGAGCGATTTCCTGACTATATATTTCATTTTATATATGCACATATATAAGTTTCACTTGACTATGCAAAGGCTTTTGATTGTGTGGATCATGACAAGCTAAGGACAACATTGCGAAGTATGAGTATTCCAGAACACTTAATTGTACTTCTGAGGAATCTGTACCTGGACCAAGAAGCTGTTGTTCGAACAGAGCATGGGAACACTGAATGTTTTAAAATTGGGAAAGGTGTGTGACAGGGTTGTGTTCTTTCACCATACTTATTCAACCTGTATGCTGAGCAAATAATATGAGAAGCTGGGTTCTATGAAGAAAAACGTGGCATCAGGATTGGAGGAAGACTCATTAACACCCTGCGATATGCAGATGATACAACCTTGATGCTGAAAGTGAAGAGGACTTGAAACATTTACATATGAAGATTAAAGAACACAGCCTTGGATACGGATTACATCTCAATGTCAAGAAAACAAAAAACCTCACCACTGGACCAATAAACAACATTCTTATCAATGGAGAAAAGATTGAAGTTGTCAAGGACTTCATTCTTCTTGGATCACCTATCAACACTCATGGAAGTAGCAGTCAAGAGATTAGACGATGTATTGCATTAGGCAAATCTGCTGCACAGGAACTTTTTAAAGTGTTGAAGAGCTAAGATGTCAGCTTGAGGACTAAGGTGCTCCTGACCCAAGCCATGGTATTTTCAATAACCTCATATGCATGTGAAAGCTGGACAGTGAATAAGGAAGATTGTAGAAGAATTGATGCCTTTGAATTGTGGTGTTGGAGGAGAATACTGAAAGTGCCATGGGCTGCTAGAAGAACCAATAGATCTGTTTTGGAAGAAGTGCAACCGGAGTGTTCCTTGGAGGCCAGGATGGCTAAACTTCATCTCTCATACTTTGGACATATTGTCAGGAGGGAACAGTTGCTGGAGAAGGATATCATGCTTGGTAAGATGGAGGGTCAGAGAAAATGAGGAAGACCCCCAAAGAGATGGATTGGCCAGGTGGCATCATTGATGGCGTCAAGTGTGGCAGCAGTAGTGAGGTTGGCCTAGGATTGGCCATTGTTTCGTTCTGCTGTGCATGGGGTTGCTATGAGTCAGTTCTGACTCGATGGCACCTGACAACAACAACAACAAAAAGTTTCACTGGTTTTGCTTCTTTAGAGAACCCAGTCTAATATAAAAGATAATTTCCTTTTATGTCTACCATACACATGGCTGACAAGCATTCTCTATGAACATAAAATCTCAATGAACATAAAATTCTCTCTAAGAACATAAAATCAAAACATTTACATGTTTTGAGGATTGAAAATATCCTTAGGGAATTAATTTTGTGTGCTGGAAATTCTATATTAATCAATTTTCAAGGCAATTCATGTGTGGCAAATTAAGATTTTCATTTCCGATCCTTTATTTACCTCCTGAAAGATAAAAAAATGAAGAACCAGGTTGAATTATAGATAGATATAATTGAGATAAGGAGCTCTGGTAGCATAGTGGTTACTAATTGGGCTGTAAATCACAAGGTCAGCAGTTCAAAACTACCAGCTGCTCCACGGAAGAAAGATGAGGCTCTCTGCTCCCATAAAGATTTACAGCCTTGGAAACCCTGTATAGAGTCACTATGAGTCTGAACCGACTCCATGGCACGTAAATAACAACAACATAGTTGAGATAGATAGATAGATAGATAGATAGATAGATAGATAGGTAGATAGGTAGATACATACCTTTTAAATGTAAAATACTAAAACCATATTCCTTTGGAATAATGGAATTTAGCCTTCCTCTCAAGAGGAGCAAATTATTTCTTCATCTTATAATTTTTCCTTTTCCGCCTACTCCCCTGAATTTTTCCAGAGACTGAATAAAAACTCCATGAAATGGCAAAAAGGGGAGTGAAGCTGAGACATGACAAATTTCTGGGGAGACATGCCTTGAGTGGCAACACTGAAGTCACCATAAATAGCTCTGCAGGCCCAGGAGCGTAAAGAGGCAAAAGTAGTAAGACCTATGACCCCAGCTGCCTGTCTTCTGCAGGACTCCTCATCTAGTAATAGCAGCAGTGTAGGAATAGAGCAGTAATAAAATATTTGACAGCAAATTTAATACTAGTGCAGATTACACAACCAGGACTTCTTTTTACATGTTAGGCTCCCATAAAGACAAATTCCAGTCTACTTGTTACTAATACCAAATGGGAGGAAACATAGTCCCCACAGATTATTTTATAATTCCCTTCTAAGTAGAAAAGTTGATCTCTAGTCTCTCTCACTTACCAATGTCGTGTATTGTTTTGCTGTTAAGTTTAGGTTGTATGCATTTTGAGATTATATTTTCTGTAATTTTTAATACCTTTTAACTAAAATGTTTTTTATACTGAGTTTAGAAGAGACCCTCTCCCCAGACTTGATCTTCTATCTAAAGTATAAGCTTTCATCTTATACAAAAGAGGTGATGCTTCCAGTCCTAGAAAATGCTGGGATGGTGAGTAGATGGGAGACTAGTATGGTAGGAAGCTGAGGACAAGAGTTAACCACATGCTTACTGTCAACCTAGTATCCATTTCCTTCTCTTCCTTGTGAATGGAACTTGATTTATTGTCAACGCTCTGGGCAAATGGTCTGAATAATTTGTCAACCCTCAGGACAAATACACTTAAAAGTGCATCTTGATATGTGTAAGTCCCTCATGGCAATCCATTCCTCTTGCCTGTGATTTATTTAGCCATTAATATATAAAGCATTTCTGGTCAGGGAGTAAAGACAGGAAGAAAATTAGTCACAAAGGAAGACAAAAATCTAAGGAAGACTGGATGTTGTTGTGAACAGATATAATGATTGATATTTGGCAGTCACTTTGAACCTAGCTGAGGAATTAGTCTGAGCACAAAGCCAAAGCAGCAGTGTGGCAAAACAGAAGATTAAAGAGAACTTGGGCCCTTACTGATTACAGAGCGATACTGAAATAACTCAGGCACTGCCCTGTCTTGTCTCTTCTTCTCATGACCTTGTTATTTAAACCTTCAACGGAGGTTTTTTCAATGGCTATAATAAATGAAGTCTAATTCTTTCCATTGAGTATGAGCTGAACATAGTGACTCACATGTTACAAATAGAATACACTGTGATGGTATGCAACTTCAGAGATTAGGTGTAAAAAGCGGTGTGTTTTCACCTTCACCCATTCATAAATATCTGTAGTTTTAACCCATTGAGTTTTGGGAAATTTTGTTATGCAGTAGTAGATAATTACTATACTTTAACAAATTACTTTGGTACAAAGGCATTTTAACTATAAAAATGCACTTCCTAAAACAGTAGAATTAAAGGAAACTCCTTAGATCTTCTGGCTTATCTTCTCTGAAATCTTTCTTTGAAAAACTGTGTAATGATATTTGACACAAATCGATGTTTCTCTAATAAGTCCTTCCACAAAATGAAACAACAATTCCAGGTTTTCCTTTTACAACCGTCTGGTGAGAGGCTGAAATGACTCTGGTTATGATTAAATCAAATACAGCTCATTTCACTCTTAGAATATAACAGTGTTTCCCAAAATTTCTTTTAGGAAAAATATCCTGGATGATACTAATATGGATTATATAAAAAATAAAAAGATAGGTGGACATTCAAAATGCATATATAGCATATTCAAGATTACGTAGAAGTCCTTCTGCAAAGTGACCTGTTTCATTTTTGTTTAATCCAGAATTTCTTAAAATTATAGTGACTACAGGCTCCTCCTTTACTCTCCTTCCATCCAACAAAAATATCTACGAGCATTTCTTGGGTCATAAGTATTCTGCAGGGAAATGTGGGTGTGGATGAGAAAGAGCTGATCACAAGAGATTGAATAAAGATATTAGCATGAAGAATCAAAATAATCCAACACTACACTCAAAATAACACAGTCATCCTACGAAGATACAGTCACACCCATTAACTAAGCAATCTAAAGTGCCTAAAGTTAGACTTAGATTTTAAGCCATAAATGGGACAAATCAAGAATTATCCATTTATGCAATTAGTAACAAATAATTGCCCACGACGTTTACTCAAAAAGATTAGCACTTTTCTCTCTAAAATTAACTTTCAGATTAGTTTATTCGTTCCTACTAAATAATAACTATATTTGACCCCTCTCTTTCCGCACACACATGTTTAAATTTTTATTTTATTTTATATTTCAGAAGATTGTTTCAAGTATTTGGTATAGGGAAAAGCTTCTTAATGGTTTTCAGAAGGATTGATACATGGTATATTGTGCACTGAATTTATATGCCTAAAGGAGCTAAAAACCCACTGCCACCAAGTCAATTTTGACTCAAAGCAACCCTATATGGGGTTTCTAAGGAAGTAAATGTTTACAGGAGCAGAGTAAATCTTTACTTTGTGCCTGTAAATTCTGCTTCTGTCGAGCAACTGAAGATACAAACTGTTGAACCTGTGGTAAGTAAATACAAGGTCAATTAATTCATTAATGATACAGCCAGTTCTGCCAAGGAAGCCAAAGCTCTCTTGATTGGCAATGCCTTGACAACAAAATCCTTGTGTTCTCTCCTTGTGTTCAGCTCATAAGCCAAGGTGAAAGAAGCCCTACATTCCTAGAATGAGTAGGAAGATCACTCAAAGCATTTGTTTAGGACTTGCCCTAACCAGAGGAGGTCCCTTAAGGTAAATTGGCTCTGCCTGGGGCTGGGCCAACCCTTACCTGCCCAGAATGAAAAGTTTCATTCTTGAGGAAACTTTGATGAGGTAATAATTATCTCTGACTTCTTAGTATTATAACTTTAAAGGAACTGTTTTTTGCCCGTTAAATCATCCAATCTTTTAAGATTTCAACAGAAATATGACCTCTGGAAACAAATATATGCCAGTGGCTAGGTGATGAGCCCTGTATTCTTCTTCACTCCTGTGGTTTTTACCTTTGATTCCTGTTGATTTCACCAAGCCCACCACTCAGCAAGGGAAACTGCTTCCATAACTCTAGTTCAACTGGGGACATGAATGCTTTTCCTTAATTCCTTAGTACTAACAAGACATGCTGTCATTTTTAAAAGTATTTGGTACTAGTAAGGCTACCCCCCCCAAAAAAAAAAAAAAAAAACAAATGAAGTAAGTATGGTATAATTATTCAGTGCTCAAGTTTCAAAAGGATGGAATTCTGATGTTATAATAATTACACCTTGGTCCTTGTTGTTGCTGTTAACAGCACTTGGTTCTGACTGATAGTGACCCTGTATAGGGTTTCCAAGGTATGGTTGGTGGGTTTGAACTACCAACATTGTGGTTAGCAGTCTAGTTCTTATCCTACAGCACCACCCCAGGATTCCCTTAGTGCTTGGTAAATCTCCTTCATGGTTTTTTCTCTAAACACTAAAAATCCTTTGCCTAAAATCCTTTGTTGAGAGAGATTACCATCTGGTCTAAGGACAAAGTGCATTATTTTTTACCCATACCCATCACCCCCCACAACTGTCCAAGTTCCACTTCTTTCTGATATGAGAGATTTTGATAGCTTTCCTAATTTCCCATAACCAGTTGGTCAGCAAATCCATGAGGGTATTGCTCAGTTCAGGAATTCTAAGAGTTTCAGGATTGTTGTTAGCTTTCATCAAGTTGGCACCCAACTCATAGCCCCAGGTACAACAAAATTAAATGCTGTCTCATACTGCACTGTCCCCATTATTAGTTACAGATTAGACTATTCTAACCCATAGGATTTTCACTGGCTTATTTTTGGAAGTATATTGCCAAGTCTTTCTTCCTTGTCTGTCTTGGTCTGGAAAGTGAACAGTACACAATAGGATGTACTCATCAAGAAAACCCACCACTGCTCCAGAAATTTGGAATGGCTTAGATTATCTCAGAAAATAGAAAGGCTTCCTTAGGTGGAGTCACAAAGGAACTGAAGATAACTTAGACTTCCTTAGCTTCTTGTTCTCCTCAAGCCAGGTATGAGATGTTTAAAGATGTATCTTTGACTCTCAGAAGGAAGGAGGTGTGGTGCTACAGGACCTTGTTGTGAGCCAGCCTACATTACCTGATGTCTTGAGCAATTAATACATGTTATGTGAGGTCCAACAAAAGTTTATCCCAGGTAAGAAACTATGCCAGCACAAATGGCTGAGCAATCTGAAGACAATAGAATTATATTGGAAGGATAGAGAACCTCGCGGGAGAACAAGTAGCAACTCCCAGTTGAGGGAAGCAGTGACTTCAGTGGCATCCAAACTTACCTACACATCTCTAGAGAGCCTAGAGGAATTATCACCCACATAACCAGGTGCTGCTTTGTCTGTGGGAGTTACTGTCCTGGAGAAACACATTCGAGATGGAGACCCACATGTTAGTGGAATAGGTGGGAAAGATGGATATGGAAGAGCCACCTGGAAAAGAGAGTATTTTTATAAGTTTTGTTTTATTTTGTAGTTTTCATAAATACTTTTCTAAAAGAAAAATATATGTTATAGTGTTTTTATGCATAATTATTTCCTCCCAGTATGTCTATACCCTTCCCTTTCCCCTTCACTACATAATACTCAGAGTTGTTGGCTGTGCTCATGACCACAAGGGAGGGCGCTGACAACTGAACAAAGAGGGAAAAAGAGCTATTGTGGCAGACCCCAAAACACAGAAAGAGAATAGCTATTTATTGAATTTTGACAGTTTTTACTGACAATATGTGGAAAAGAATTAAAATACAACAGAGAAAATAAATTACAACCCTGTAAGCCCCATTGTGTTTTCAATAGCCTCATATGGATGCGAAAGCTGGACAGTGAATAAGGAGGATCGTAGAAGAATTGATGCCTTTGAGTTGTGGTGTTGGAGGAGAATACTGAGGGTGCCATGGACTGCCAAAAGAACCAATAGATCTGTTTTGGAAGAAGTGCAGCCAGAGTGCTCCTTGGAGGCCAGGATGGCTAAGCTTCGTCTCTCCTACTTTGGACATATTGTCAGGAGGGAACAGTCACTGGAGAAGGATATCACGTTTGGTAAGGTAGAGGGTCTGAGAAAAAGAGGAAGACCCCTAATGAGATGGATTGGCCAGGTGGCATCATTGATGGCGTCAAGTGTGGCAGCGGTAGTGAGGTTGGCCCAGGATCGGACATTGTTTCGTTCTGCTGTGCATGGGGTCGCTATGAGTCGGTTCTGACTCGATGGCACCTGACAACAACAAGCCCCGATTATTGTGGCATTATAGGATAAGCACTGGACTGCTAACCATAAAGTCAGTGGTTCAAATCCACCAGGCACGTCTCAGAAACCCTATACAGGGTCACTATGAGTTGGAACCAACTTGACGGCACTTAACAAAAACTTGTATTGGAAACCACTCAGTAGGATTTAATGACAACAACAACAACAAAAATCCCTGATTCTTCTCAATGTCAACAGCTCCATATGCATTCAAGAATCTTCCTGACTAATTGCAGAGCTGTCCTTGCAGCAGAAACCAACCTATCCATCATTAAAGAGAGTGTTTTTGACTCTGTGACCTTGGAAACTAGGCACATGTGAGGCTTTAAAGAGACGTATTTCTCCTTTCTAATGGTCCATGTTCTACATCCTAGAATGAATTTTTACTTTAGGATCAATTTCTTTACAAGTAAAAGATGGTTATCCCTTAAAAGGAGTCTTAGTGTGTCATTGTGGGTAATGCACTGGACTGCAAGGTCAATTTGGACTTCAAGGTCGGCAGTTCAAGCTCCCAAGCCGCTCCTTGAAAACCATATACAGTGTCACTATGGGTTGGAACTCAATCGATGGCACTTATCAACAACAACAACCCCTTAATAGAACAACACCCTTCACCTTCACAGGAATGAGATAAATAACAGCACAAATTCCATAAGATAATTAGCAAGAGCTTAAAAGTTAAACTTCAGAACATTCTGAGGTTTTCAGTCTTAAAAAGTAAGACTGACACCAAAAGTAAAAAGAGGGTTTTACTGAGCAAGGTTAGCAGATAACTGTAACCTCCAAGAAGTCAGATTTATATCTCTTTTCTCACTTGGATAACTAGAATAGGTAGCAAAGATCCCTGCATTAGAAAGGGTTCAACTGAAATTCATTGAGTGGATGAATCAAAGTTCACTTGTTCAAGTCCTTTCTACTGATTTTAATGATCTCTTCCTCAACAACAGATCAAGATAATGCTTGCTATACTTTTCAAATACTAATTTCCTATAAGGAACTCTCAACACTTCTCCTGTTTCCTTGCAAAATCATACCTTATGCAAGGGAATAAGAACTGATTTAAGGCTGAAGACAAAGCTATCTAAACTGCATTAAATCCCTTGTTGACACAATGGATAAATGCTAAGCTGCTAACTGAAAAGTTTCAAGATTTGAGCTTGGAAGAGATCTGATGATCTACTTCCAAAAACATCTATCATTGAAAATACTATGTAGCACAGCTATATTCTGGCACACATGGGGTAGCCAGGAGTTTGATTAGACAACTAGTTTGATTTTTTAGACCTAAATGCCTACAAAGGAAGTAAACATTAAACATGCCTCCCTATCATCGAAGTGGCAATGCTTTAAGAGACATGCTGTTGTTAAATGCTGTTGAGTCAGTTCTGACTCATAGTGACCCTATAAGGTTTTGGAAGCTCTAAACCATTGTTGTTACAGAAAATCCCATCTTTCTCTTACAGTGTGGTTGATAGCTTGAACCACTGACCTTGTGATTATCCTACAGAGCTACATTGCTCCTTTAAGAAACATGTTGTTGTTAAGTGCTGTTCAGTCAGTTCCAATTCAAAGCGACCCTGTATAGAGTTTCAAAGGAGTGACTGGTGGGTTTGAACCATCGACCTTGTGGTTAGCAGTCCAGTGCTAATGCTGCAACACCACAGCAGGACTCCTTAAAAGACATAGCCTTGGTTAAAGCACAAAGAAACCATTTAAATTGTAAACTAGAATCTTTGGGTCACTAAAGAATTCATCTATGTCATTGTGTTCGAAGGAATACTCTGCCTTAAGGTTTCTAACTCTAACTAGAAGAGCTTCTCTCTTCCCATTCTCTTACTCAGTCTTCCTCATCTCTTGTTCTACCAGATAACTCTTCATCTGGGTTGTTGGCAGCTCCTTAACCACAAAACTTCACTGGGTTGCACAGTTCCTGGTTCCAATTCACCTAGTCACCTGTTTCAGACTTTGTCCAATGTTGACCTCTGAATTTTCACCTACCATTGTGGTGCTGTAGGGTAAACAATGGACTGCAAGGTCAGTTTGAGCCACAAGATCAGCAGTTTAACCCTATACAAGGTCGCTATGAGTTGGAACTGACTTGACACTTAACAACAACATTGATTTCTTTTGAAAGTCTTTTTGTGTTGGTTTCTGCACAAGTGTAGGACTGCCTAGTCTTCTCTTGTAATCAAATCCAAGTACCTTCTTCCAGTGTCTTTTGGCTCCTTTCTGGCTCAGATTTCCTTTAGGGTTTCCACTAGCCCTGTGTCCATTCACACTTTTTTGGTTACCAGTGACCCTAGCTTTAGCTTCTGAAATCTCACAGTAACACATTCTCCCTGGCCACTAGATTTCTGCCCCAACCCCCATGACACTACACTTCTCTCTGAGGTATCTACTCCCTCATCCATACCCTTGCGTGTTATACAAAGACCTTCACAATCTGATTCTTACTCTGTTATCCCAGTTCTCCTATTGATCTATATTAGGGTTATCAGCTGGAACACCAAGTTACTGGACACAATTTTGCCAACCAAAATTATCCAAATCTATATAATGAGAGGTTGATTGTCAATAAGCTATGTCCTACTTTTATTTTATTTTATATTAGGTTGTGCATCATTTACCTTACTTTAAAAAAGTAATCTTTACTTCCAGAAAACAGAAATTTGAATTTAAAAAAAATTGAGGTTCACTTATTCTTTGAGGAACAACAACAATATAGCATAGTAGCTAAGAGTATGTTTTCTTGATTCAGATGGTCTTAAATATCAAACATGTCACTGACTACATATATGACTTCTAGAACAAGTTGCCTAACCTATGCTTCAATTATCTTATCAATAAATTTGAGATGATACTTTATCAAACCTCAAAGCCCTATTGTGAGGTTTATATAGCTTCATGCATGTGAAGTGCTTAGAAAATAACTTAGGGCATAACAAGCCTTCAATGAACACTAGTTACCATTAATACTACTCCTAATTTAATACTCAGTATACTGCAGTCATCAGTTCAGAGATTATCCATGAATTCTGAACTTTTTTTTAGCAAATTAATTAGGAAAGTTGATGAGTCTCTATAACAAATATGGGAAAGTAGTTTCATTCTTACTGGGGAAAAAAGGGTGTAACTGTACTGTCATGCCTTACAATAACTGAAAAAGCACAAGCTATTGGATGAATAAATTGAATACCAAAAGACTTCAATTTTTCTTATAACCATACTTAAAAATCCATCTAGAATAGATTCTCAGATAGATAATTTCTTCAATAGTGCCTACAAACTACCTTCTATCTTGTTCTTTGATCTTTCCTATTTCCTATCCTTTTCCACACATTGCCATTTATTCCTAACAAATATTTTATATTCCTGAATATTAGTTGGTCTCTAAGGTTGAAAGGCAAGAATAAAATTAAATAACTACATTGAAAAAAGAAGCATGGGGAGAAATTAGAGGCAATCTAAGAAAAGTCTGATCAATGAGAAGACCAAAATTATTCATGAGAATTTGCTACATGGATTGTTATACAAGCCATATCCCTGATTATCCATGACATCTCCAGTACAACTCACAATATACATTTATGTTTTACAAAATGGATTTACATTTTTGGATGTGGGAAAAAGTATAATTCTTGCTTCAAGTTTGCTACAGTAAAGCTACAAACTGACTATAGTCTGTATGGTAGGCTGAATAATTACCCTAAAAAGATATCTTGGTCCTATAGTCTCAGGGGACACCATGGGCAATTCATATAACATAGTCCACAGAGACAACGTTCCACAGCATATTTTGGTGAGTAGTGACTGATATCTTAAAATTTCTTGAGTGGCCAACTAATGTACAATTGGTTTTTCCATGTGTTGAAGAAAGAAGAGTGATGAAAATTAAAGATGCTTGACTCAATTAGTCCAGTGAACTAAGGGAACACATGCATATCAGTCTCCACAACTCTGAGAACAGACAGTGTTTGGCTACCACTACTAACTACTGTGAAAGGGATTACATTAGGAGATCCTGGATTGAGTAGGAGAAAATGTGAAACAAAACCCAAAATTATAAAACAGCCAAGGCTTACTGGTAATAAAGAGACTGGAGTAACCCAAGACCATGGTCCATGGTCACATTTCATATCTGGAACGGAACTCACCCTTTTGGCTCAATTTTCAGCAAAACGGTATATAGGAGGAACAACACTAGTAGGGTATGTTAATAATAGAATAGTCAACCATCTGAGATCAAAAGGGCAACATTTACCTAAGGATTGTCGAGGTCCTATGTCGGGGTCCCGCCTCGACAAGGAATTGTGGATGTCACGAAGAAGGGAGATCTGGCGGCGAAAGTGATAGAGAAAGAGAGAGATGAAATATATACAAAAAAGACAGACACACAGATATAATGCAAGCTGGCAGGTAGACAGATCTGCAAACATTTTGCCTAGAATTGCACAGCATTGCCTGCAGAACTTACTCTACCTCAGCCTTTTATTCTCTTTTTTAGGGAGGGTTTTGTTACAAAGGAAGGATGTAATTCACTCAGGGAGGATGTCATAAAGGGAGGATGTGATTAAGGCAGGATACGGAACTGAAATGTGATTAATCATTCAAAACAGGACATAATGATTCACAGGAACAACTTTTAAGATATTTTCATAGTTTTTCTTAACAATCTAACATTTTTATTTTTACAGAAAAAAGGTTCAATCAAGCTGTTATATATTAACTTTTAGGCTTAAATGATCTAGAGTAGCAACGTGCAGTTTCTTAAGGATACATAACATAAAGCAAGGTACTTGAAAGGAGCCAAGATGTCTCTGTACACTTTGCAAACTTTTGTTTGTGAGCAAGATCTCAGGCACCGGGCTTCATTTATCTATACCTAAAATGCTACATTGTTCTTAATATTCCTATGTACTTTCAGGAGGAAGGAGAGCATCTGGGTTAAACTGATTATATTCAGAGGTGGTTTAATGGGGCTGCCACTGATTAACCCAGGGTCTGCGTATGCTGTCCCCAGAAGATGAAGTTTAAAAGGGTTGGGAAGGAAGATGGAAAGGAAATAAGAACAAGGATAACTCTTGTTACAAGGAAGAGATTTTAATCATTGAGATGACACAAAATATATGGTTTGTTGAATATAAACTGATGCTCTACTCTGTAAATCTTTACTCATCTCACAATAAAAAGTTTCAAAAAAATAAATATCCAGGTCCTAACCCCTGGAATTTGGGAACGTTGCCTTATATAGCAAAATGATTTTTTCTGGGGTGATTAAATTAATGGTCTTGAGATGGGGTGATTATTCTACATTGTCCAGGTAAACCCTAAATGCAATATGTGTCCTGCAATAGAGGCAAAGAGAGAATGGACACAGAAGGCAAAGGCAAGAAAATACTGAAACAAGAGACTACAAGCTGGCTTTGAAGACAGAGAGGGGCCAGGAACCAAAGTATGCAAGAAACAACTTTAGAAGGGGAATAGGCAAGCAAATGAATTATCCTCTAAAAAGGGAGGAGCACAGTCCTAACACTGCTTCTATTTCAGCCCAATGAAACCAATTTTAGTCTTCTGATCTACAGAAATGTGAGAGAATAAATGTGTCTTGCTTTAAATTACCACATATATGATAATTTCTTACAACAGGAAATTAATACAGGTCTCCAACAGCCTTTGGATTACAAACAAATGAACATTAAACTTCCCTTTCACAAAGAAAATGTAAATTGGCAATCAATAATGATGTAGAAAATCAATGAAGATCAACTGGAAATCACCAGCCATGAATTTGTTTTGGTTATTTAATCAGTTAAAAAAGTAATGTTCCTGGAGGGGACATTCAACATAGTAACTTTTACATCAGGGCTTTGAATCAGTTTGAACTGGTTCAGTCATAGCCAATGCGGCAAATTCAGAACAGAACAAAACTTTTTAAAGTGGAAGGGTAACTGGAATTGGAGATTAAAGGTTGAAGCCCTGGAATGGGAGAGTTAGAAAAGGTGTATTGAGATTTTCGGGACACTGATTTGGGAAATTGTATTATTGCTAGGACTGTGAATTAAAAACACACATTCAAAGTGACATTGTTGGACACCATCTTTTAAAGGGGTCACTATTGTTTCTGACTCTGCAAAGCAAGAGATTTAGTTGCTATGCAATGTGCAAACTGCCCTTGTTTCCTAAGATGGAGATTAAGATCCTAGCAGGGAATCAACCCATAAATTTCCCACTCTTACTATCATTCTGGTGTACCCACATTTTACAAAATCAGGTCTGTTCTGGTTTCTCATTTTTGGTCATAACTGAACCAAAAAGAAGTGGTTTGAAACTCTGTTTATAATTAACCAATACACGGCAGATTTTTACATTTTGCGACAGGATGTGTAGAAATGGAATTGATAAAACTTAAGTGATTCTGGCACTGAGTAAGGCATACATGTTTTAAAAATATATTTTAAAGTTTCACTTAACAGAACCTAATTAGCAGATTTCAAATCTTTAAATGTCACTATCCTTTATGTAGCTTTAATTCGATTTACAGCTGTATCTTTCTTCCTCTACCACATAGCTGTCAGTGTGTGGTACTATGGGGGCTGGCATGTTGCTGTAATGCTAGAAGCTATGTCACTGATATTTAAAATACTAGAAGGGTCATCTATGATGGACAGGTTTAAGTGGAACTTCCATACTAAGAAAATTAAGAAGAAGTAGAGGTGTACACAAGCACAGCCCAAAGCATCTCATTAAAACCCTGTCGCCCCTGCTGTGCTTCCACCTCTTGACTGATGCGACATCCGAGGATGGAAATCCCACCTTTGAGACAGACTTAAGGGCCATAGTGCAAGGAGATTCATGTTTAACAGCGACCACACAACCGCCACTCGTCTGTCTGCCGTGCTATGGTGGTTTGAATTGCTGTAATTCTGAGGGCTATGCCACCG
>NW_006408848.1:456920-461374 GCF_000296735.1 Chrysochloris asiatica
TCGCTATGAGTCAGTTCCGACTCGATGGCACCTGACAACAACAGAGATGGACTACTTCTGAATATTTTCCAACCACTGTAATCTTATGAACAGCATCAGAACATTTTCAGATATAGTATCAGTAGATGAAAACATTATGAATAGCAAGAGATATTGTCAGATATAGTCCTGGAATATGAGCCCTTCATATTAGAAGGCATTCAAAATTAGTCTGGGAAAGAGTTGCCTCCTCAAAACAGAATTGACCAAAATAACAAAATGTTTTGGGACCTATGTTTGCTGATGTGGCACAACTATAAATGAGGTGAAATAGCTGTAACCATCATTATAATTGAAACACAGAATGTACAAAGTATGACTCTAGGAAAATTTTAAGTTGTCAAAAATGAAATGGAACCCATAAAGATAGATAGCCTAGGCATTAGGAAGTTGAAATGGACTGATATTGGCCATTTGAATAAAACATTCATATGATTTACTATGCCAGTAACAACAAATTGAAGAAGAATGGTGTCACATTCATCATAAAATATAACATTCAAGATCTGTCTTGAAATACAAGTGATAGGGTAATGTCCATATGCCTGTGTGGAAGACCAGTTAATATCACTATTATTTGAATGTATTCATCAACCATTAAAACTACTGGTGATGAAATTGAAGAATTCTACAAATTCTTCAGTCTGAAGTTGTTCAAACATGAAGTCAAAATGCATTGATAATTACTGGTAAGGAGAAAGTTGGAAACAAAGAGAAGAAATTAATAGTTAGAAAATATAGCCTGCATGATAGAAATTATGCTGGAGATCACATGAAAGAATTTTGCAAGACCAATGACTTCCTCATTACAAATATCTTTTGTAGATAGTATAAACATGGACCTCACCAGAATACACAGTCATCAAATTAATTATATCTGAGAGATGATAGTGAAAAAGCTCAATATTATCAGTGAAACAAGGCTCAGGTAAACTGTATAACAGACTAATCAATTATACAAGTTCAGGCTGAAGATGAAGAAAAATTTTAAAAGCCCACAAGAGCCAAAATATGACTTTGACCATATCCCACTTGAATTTAGAAACCATCTCAAGAACAGATTTGATGCATTAGATACTAATGACCAAATACCAGAAGAATTATGAGATGACATCAAGAACATCATGCAAGAAGAAATCAGGAGTTCATCTTAAAAGACAGGAAAGAAAGAAAAGATTAAAGTGGGTATCAGAAGAGAATGCTCTGGAGCATAGAAAAGCTAAAATGAATGGAAGAAATTTAGGAGGAAAAAGAGATGAAAAGAAAATTTCAACAGGCAGCTCAAGAAGATAACACCAATTATTATAATGAAATGTTCAAAGATCTGGCGTTGGAAAACCAAAAGGGAAGAACATACTCAGCATTTCTCAGATTCAAGGAACTGAAGAAAAAACTCAAGTCTGGATTGCACTATTGAAGGATTCTATGGGCAAATTATTGAATGTTTCGGAAAGCATCAAAAGAAAATGAAAAGAATACAATCATTTCAAGAACCAATGGTACTAAAGGAAGAAGTATACTGAAGACATTGGCAAAGAACAAGGATCCAGGAATTGATGGGATAGAAGTTGAAATATTTCAATAAACTGATGTAACTCTGGAGTGCTCACATATGCCAAGAAATTTGGAAGACAGCTACCTGGCCAACAATTTGGAAGAGATCCATATTTGTGCCCATTTCAAGGAGAGGTGACCCAGTGTAATGCAGAATCATCAAACAATATCATTAATATCACATGCAAGTAAAATTTTGCTGAAGATAATTTTTTTAAAAGTTTGCAACAGTACATCAACAGAGAACTACCAATAATAATTCAAGCTGAATGCAGAATAGGATATGAAACTCCGGATATCACCGTTGATGTTAGATGGACATTGGTTGAAAGCAGAACATAACAAAAAAAAAAATGTTTACTTGTGCTTTGCTGACTAAGCAAAGGCTTTCAACTGTATAGATCATGACAAACTATGGGTAGTAATGAGAAAAATAGGTATTTCAGAATATTTCATTGTGCTCATGAAGAACCTGTGCATAGACCAAGTGGGAACTGACTCCAAGGCACCTAATCTAACTTATCTTTCTTCCTGAACATGTTTAACTTTTGTATTAATATAATAATGCAATCACTACTGCTTAATCTGCATTTTAATATCAACTTGGGGATTCAGTATTTGTCTGTTGGTATATTCAATCCAACAATGTACTTGCATAACAAATCTTTTTATTTTTTTTCTTCCTGTGATTAAAGTACCAGGATCTGGGACCAATTTCGTAAGGTGTAATGTTCATTTGCTTGTAATACAGAAGAATTAAATTATCCTCATTGAAATAATTATCTTAATTTAGCCTCACAAAAGACATTTGTCTCCATTTGCATATGGTGACCATCCTAGAGGGAAAAGTTTGTCATGATTTAAGAGCTATTTGTTAATAAAATTTTAATTCTAATGCTAACCATAAAATATTTATTATAATTTGTCAGTTTTATAGAGAATGCCACCCAAGAATATTAACATTAAAATGATTTATATTTGCTTCAATTGTAGATATTCTGAATTTTCTAACTTAAAATGTCACATGAGATTTGTATTCCTATCTTATAAGTGAGAGTTGTGGTCACATATAATGCAGTCATTGCTTCAATTCCCTGGCACTGGTTAAAAATAGACTCTGCTGCTTTTTCTGGTGTCTTAGCCTCATCATACTGCATCTGCAACACTGCAGATTCATTTCAAGCAGTTTGAGCTATCAAATAACAGCAAATGTGCATCAGGATTGGAAATCAGGGAGAGGGTACATAATAATTGCAAAGAAATCTGAAATGATCTAGATGTTGATGTTCTTTTTTAGTCTTCTAAAACACAAGTTTAAAGTGGTGGCATTAGATTATTTTAGTCAGTAAGGTTTGGAAATAGATTTCTGTAGTCCAGATCTCATAAAACATTAAATACCTTATTTTCATTACCCATAGGTATGGCACTGTGAGTTAATGCTCCACACTACAAAAATGTTTGAACTCCAAGATCGGCGGCTCAAGCTTACCAGTTGCTCTTCGGAAACCCTATACAGGGTTGCTATGGGTCAGAACTGACTCAATGGCACTTAACAACAACAATAACAACAGAGAAGAAATTAAGCACAAGGAGTCACGAGTCAGAATGCCTGGGGTCAAATCCTATGTCCATCCCTTAGCAACAGAAAATATTAGATACATTACTGGAACTCTGTTTCTCAGTTTTCTCAACTGTAAAAGGTGGATAAACATAACACTTGATTGAAAGAGTTAAAACACTAAGTACAACACCCAACACATATAAAGCACTCAGTAAAGGGTGCTAAATGTATTGTCCTCTCCTTTTCCTTTTCACCTTTTATCTTTTTAGGTGTCTCCCTCCCATCTCATCACTGTTCTCCTGTGTTCTCTTTCATCATTGCCCACATGTAGCTTTCTAGGAAACTTAGGCAATTGCGTTCCCTTTTGCATCACCATTCTATTCCCTGACAAATTCAATTTCCTTATAATACAGCATCCTGCCAAGACACAGTCTCCATGATAATAAAAAAAAAGCCCCCCCCCCCCTTTGTGTGTGTGTGGGGGGGAATTTAATCTGTTCAAGTTTTGCTTCACTTTGTGAAACTCACTCTATTCATTAAAACATTCTCTTTTCCAGAATCCTTACAAGAACCCATTGCTCTTGCTTCCATTGTCTCTGAATTTTTCTTAACACTGGGCTTTGTATGCATTCTTTCTCAAGCTTTCTCATTTTCCTACTCTACCAGGTGATGAAGAGTCTGTATCTTGAATGCCCAGTGATAGGCTGTTTACTCTTAAATTCATTTATATATCTCCAACTTCTGCCCTGAGCTCCAGAATCATGTTTACAGATGTATATTGGAGCTCTGGTAGCGTAGTGGTTACGAATCGGGCTGCGAGCCGCAAGGTCAGCAGTTCGAAACTACCAGCGGTTCAGTGGGAGAAAGATGAGGCGGTCTGCTCCCGTAAAGAGTTATAACCTTGGAAACCCTGTACAGGGTCGCTATGAGTCAGAACCAACTGCACAGCACATAACAACAACAACAACATTGAACATTTTAAGGTATCTGCAATTGCACTGCAGAGTCTGCATAGGCAAATCTGAATTCATCTTTGCACCCAAACCCATTCCCCTTTCTGCTTTCCTATCAGAGAAATAAGGACCACCATCCCATACTCTAATCTTAAAATTGCGTATGTTAAACACTGTTGCTGTTCTTAGGTGCCATTGAGTCGGAACCTACTCATAGTGCCTTATGCACAGCAGAACAAAACACAGCCTGATCCTGGGCCAACCTCACTACTGTTGACATGCTTGAGTCCATTGATGCTGCCACTTGGCCAGTCCATCTTGTTGAGGGTCTTCCTCTTTTTCTCTGA
>NW_006408848.1:468404-471155 GCF_000296735.1 Chrysochloris asiatica
CTGCTTTCTCCTCATCGTAGTGGCATTGAGAGATTTGTCTTCCAGCTCATTGGTTCTGCCTTCCATTTCTTCTATTCTACTCTTTGCCCTTTCAGTGTATTGTCTATTTCTGATATTCTATTATTGATTGTTTGGACCTCTTTCTGTAGGTTTTTAATAATTTCCAATGCTGTATCTATCTTATTTGATTGTTCCTGTAGAGGTTTCCTGACATTTTCTCAACTCCATTGTAAAGTGTTTTGAAACATAATCAGCTTTCTGAATTCCTTCTCAGGCATTTCCAAGGCCTGCCCTCCTTCCAGAATGTAGTCCAGGTCTACCTCTAGGTCTTTTGTCTCAGACATTTTATCTTGTTTCTGGACATGTGTTGATATGGTCCTTTGCTTTTGCTTCTTGTACATGTTAAGGGTTTATCTGTGGCCTTAATACTTAATTGAGTGTGTGTTTGGTATTTTTTATGCTTTCTGATTGCCTCCAGGTAGATGTGATCAGGATGCGCATTTCCCTTTTCACTCTTCTTATTGCTTAATTCAGAGTAACTTTCACAAGTGTTGTCTGCCTCTGTAGTATAATGCAGTTGGTATTGTTTCTTGCCTGGAATGTGAGGTTTTATAGGATGTGATTATAGCTTGACTATATGGCAGCAATTGCTGTCTCTTCTTGAGTAATATATGGAGAGAAAGAATCCCCTAAAGGTAAAAGTGGGAACAAAAAAACAACCTGACAGTAACAGCAAAAAAAAAAAGAAAAAAAGCAACAACATCAACAAAAACTAGATTGGATAGTGTAGTCTATAATCATAGGAAAATAGAGAGGAGGGAGAGAAGAAAATAAATAAATAAATAAAAATCTGTAGCCTAATATGAGTGTTATTTTAATATCCTCCTTCAGCTTCTTGCCTTCAGGACCTCCTGAAAATGTTCAAGGTGGCACTGTTGGTTGTTAGGCTATACCTCAGGATTTAATTTTTGGCCTGTTTTGTTTTTAAACTGTCTCTCCCTCTCCACTCCCCTTGTTCTGGCCTCTTCCCTATTAATAAACAGTTCAAGGTTAGCTGCTGAACTGTCTTGTCTCTTTAAATGCTGAGAGTATCTCTGCGCATGCGTAGCAGAAGAACTCACCAGTGTTGGGTGTGAGAGGTATTCACTCACTCAGGCACCCCTCTAGTCATCAGAATGGAGGTGCGCAAAAAGTGGGGCGGGGAGGGGCGGCAATGAACTGATACCAAAAAAAGAAAATCAGAACAAAGCAAAACCGACAAAGTATTTTGTCTATTTTTGCTTCGAGGTTCCTGCAGTGTTACTCTGTGGTGGAACTGCTTGCTCCCCTGCTTGGCCTTGCCATTTGTTCTTGACCATACTGTGGGCTCTAGGCCACTGAGCCCGGAAGATTCTCCTGTCTGCAAATTTGGGAAGAATTCTGTAGATGAGCAGGATGCATGACTGTCTCTTTATGATGGTACTTAGTGTCCTTTCAGCTGGCAGCCTGGGAGTCTGCGTCATGCCGCCACTAACAGTGCCCTCACCCTTGCTGTCACTGAGAGCCACAGTCGAAGTCAGACTCAAAGCTTTATTTTTTTATGAAAACGCTTTTGATTGCGTGGATCATTTCAAGCTATGGACAACGTTATAGAGAATGAGTGTTCTGCAACACTTAATTGGGCTCATGAGGAACTTGTATGTAGACCAAGAAACACTCATTGGAAAAGAAAAAGGAGACACTGAATGGTTTAAAATTAGGAGAAGTGTATGCCAGGGTTGTATTCTTTCACTGTATTTATTCAGTCTGTATACTGACCAAATAATCTGAGAAGCTGGATTCTATGAAGAATAATGTGGCATGAGAATTGGATGAAAATTCATTAGCAACCTGTGATGTGCAGATGACATAACATTGCTTGTTAAAAGTGAAGAGGACTTAAAATACTCACTGATGAAGGTAAAAGACCACAGTCTTAAATATGAGTTGCACCTTAATGTAAAGAAAATAGAAATCCTCACAACTAAAGCAATAAATAAAATCATGATAAATGGAGAAAGACTAAAGTTGTTAACAACTTCAATTTTCTTGGATTCATCATCAACACTCATGGAAGCAGCATTCAAGAAATCAAACTGTGTACTGCATTATCTACATAAGACATCAGTATGTTCATGAGCAAAGATGTCAATTTGAAGACTAAGGATTACCTGACCCAATTCATAGTATTTTCAAAAGCTTCTTAAACATATGAAAGCTAGGCTATGAATAAGGAAGACCATAAAATAATTGTGTTATGGTGTTGGATAGGAATATTAAAAGTACCATGGATTTCCAGAAGAACAAACAAATATGTGTTGAAAGAAGTACACCAGAATGTTCCTTAGAAGCCAACATGACCAGACTTTGTCTCTTATACTTTGACTTGTTATCAGGAGAAGGGTACTATGCTTACTAAAGTGGAGGGTTAGCAAAAAGACAGAGACCCACATGACATCAATTGGCCAAGTGACAGCATAGTAAGCTTGGGCATTAGCAATGATTGGGGGTGGGCAAAGGACTCGGCAGTGTTTCATTCTGTTGTGCATAGGGTCACTATCAGTTGAAACTGATTGATGGCACCTAACAACACCACCAACAAATTCTCTTTCATCACTGTGATATTTGAGACTATTAATTTTTTCTGTATTGAGATTGGCATGTTCCTTGTTTATCAGTTTGACATGCTTAAAAACCTCACAATCATCTTCAACTCTCCTTATCCTTTATATT
>NW_006408848.1:471695-473216 GCF_000296735.1 Chrysochloris asiatica
GGATCTCTTCCAATCAGTTGGCAGAGATGAGTGAGTGCCTCCTGTGTTGCCTCACTTTCTTGAATGATTTTAATTTTCATTCCATTAATTCCTGATGCCTTGTTGTTTGTCAATTCCTGAAATGCACCTTGGACCTCCTCTTTCAGTATCATTGGCTCTTGATCATATGCTACCTCTTGAAATGGTTGAACATGAACCATTTCCTACCAAAAGAAAATGTTAAACACTAAGCATATAAAAGTAAACAGTACAGGCTTGGACCCTGCCTTTATGAAGCTTACACTTAATTGGAGGATGCATTAAAGAGACAAGTCTATTTTGTGAATTGTTTTCTTGAATTTTGTGCATTAACCTTTTATAAAATGGATTAACTTTCTCATATTTTGCTACCAATGTTTTTTATTCAGAAACTTGTGGGGCTGTCTACATTTAGAAATTTTTGTTTTTCATGTGATGGTCTTTAAGCTTACACATTTATGCTCTATCATGAGATCTGATGAATATTGCATTTTATCTTCTAAATTTCTATTTGTGATTATTTCATTCTATCCCATATAGAATTTATTGTCACAATAAATCAGTGAAATTTCGTTCATGAAGATTTTCAGTTCTTAATAGATTAGATAATGATTTCCTATACATCATTCTCTTTCTTTGAAAGAACTGAGGAAAAAATTTATGGCTTAAGTTACAATACTGAAGAATTCAATGGGCAAAATATTAAATGATAGAGAAAGCATCTTAAGATGATGGAAGAACTACACAGTGACTATAGAAAAAGAAATAGTCAATGTTCAACCATTTCTAGAGGTAGCATATGATCAATAGACAATGGTACTAAGAGAACAAGTCTGAGATTCACTGAAGGCATTGGCAAAGAACAAGTCTTCTGGAATTGATAGGATACAAATTGAAATCTTTAAAAAACTGATGCAGCACTGAATGTACTCATACATCTATGCCAAGAAATTTGGAAAACAACTACCTGGCCAGATGATTAGAAGAGATCCATATTTGTGCCACCCCATAGAGAGGGGACCCAACCCAATCATCGGACAATATCATTAGGTAACTAAAATTTTGCTAAAGAGAATTCAAAAATGGCTGCAACCATACGTTGACAGGGGACTTCTAAAGGTTCAAGCTGGATTCAAATGAGGATGTGGAATAAGGGATATCTTTGTTGATATCAGAGGGCTCTTGGCTTTATTTATTTTTAATGTTTTATTATGAATTATGTGATAGTTTACATGGGAGAACATTAGCCTTACACTCATGCTATCACATATCATTTCACTGCCATGGTTGCAAACCCCTCCATGCATCATCAACCAATCAAAGGGTATACCATGCAAGCCTACCCCCATGGTCATCAGCACACAGTCCCTCTCCCTCTCTGGGTCTAGAGTCCTCAGCCATTCCACATCACCATGTCACCATTTCTACCTCCATCTCTGGCATCATTGTTCCTCTGGATAGGGTCCCGCACTCTGCTCTTCTCCCTTGATGGTCTCAGGGACC
>NW_006408848.1:473316-478040 GCF_000296735.1 Chrysochloris asiatica
TAGAGGGTCAGCAAAAAAGAGGAAGACCCTCAATAAAATGCATTGACACATTGGCTGCAACAATTAACTCACACATAGCAACAATTGTAAGGATGGCACAGGACTAGGTCGTGTTTCATTCTGTTGTACATACAGTTGCTATGAGTTGGAACTGATTCAATAACACTTAACAACAACAACAAACTTCCCTACATCTCTATCTTCACAAAATTAATGCTTGAATCCATTGCATGTTTGGACAACACTCTAATTGAACTCTATATATACACTCTTTTCATTACTCAATATGTATTATGCACTTTTACCTGAATATGTATGTAATCATCCTAGCCTTGCCATTTTCAAAATTTAAAACTTTTAGGGTATAAAGAATAAAGTTCAACATGGGTTTCCTATTTTTGAAGGCCCTGTATTACATGATCCCATTTACTGGAGTTTCTTATTAAAGACTATGAAAGAAGTAAGAAAGGGAAGAGAAAGGGGATAAGAAGAAAAATGCAAAAAGAAGAAAGAAAAAATGATAGACAAAGTAGAAAAGAGAGATTTTTGCTAGAAATAAAAGTAATAATAATAATAATGTTTACTCTTACAACTGTGACTAAAATAGCTGAATCTGGCATCAAGATAGTTAGATCCAGGGTCTTACATGATATTATGGGAACACTATCTCTATTTCACAGCTCTCTTTTCCTCAGTATTAACTTTATTCTCAATCAGTCTTGCTCTAAACAGATGGAAAACATGACCACCAACTTAGCAAACTCACTTCCCAGAGAGCTAGGGAAAATTGCTAGCATTGATGCCAATAGACTTACCTGGGATCATGTGTCCAGCCTTGAATTAATCTCTGAGACCAAGGACAAGTGTGACTCTAGCTAAACACATCTGGAATTCTGTTCTTTTTGGACACTAGAATGGGTATAGAAAGTATGTTACCAACTGTTCCCTAAAAAACAAAATCCTTAAATCATCCTTGACAAAGTACTGCCAACATAACAAATGGCAAATGTTAAGAGAAATGTTGAGTTAAATCTTGGGCTTTTCACAATGTCAATTTATACATGTGTGAGGTTATTTGTTGTTTTATTTTTGAGGCGAGGGCATTATTTTAAAGCACTTTATACATTAAATCTTATTTGGTCTAAATAACATAAAATATGTGTTTTGTGGGGTTTTTTCATCTTACACATTTGCAATTGTTTCTCAATCTATAGTAAAAAAGAGTCTACAGAAAAATCATTTTCATGTAGAATTGGTCATTTACTCTCCTACTCCCATTCTTTCAGTAAACTCACTTGTGAAGAAGTGACAAGGGAGGTACCCTACTATTTCTCTATCAGTGTCCATCTATTAAAGGGCTGTTAGCTGTGCACAGTAATATAGAGTAAATATAACTCTTTACTCTCCTTTCTGCATAATAATCAAATTCTGATTGACCCCACAGAGCCCCAAGAGCAACCATATCTTCCACCAAAATTATCTTTGCTTTCCTTTTCAGTCACAAATCATTATCTAGAGGTTATAATAACCACTTAGAATGCCAAAACCAAACCAATCAACCAACTAAGAACAAAAAAAATTGTTATAACTAAAAAACATTTTTAAAGTTGAGCCCAGAAAACTATAACTGAAAGCAAAATGAAAGTATCAGTCTCTTCATTTGTTATTTGCCATCAAGTTGGTTCCGACTTATTGTGACCCTATCCACGTACAATAAAACAAAACATTGCCCAGGCCTGTGAAATCTTCACAAACACTGTTACGTTTGAAACCATTGCTGTAGACACTATGTTAATCAATCTCATTGAGAATTTTCCTCTTTTTGCTGACCTTCTACTTTAACAAGCATGAGAGGTCTCCTCCTGATCCAAAGTTTCACCATCCTCATTTCTCATTTTGGCTGCATTATCAAAACAGATTTATTCATTTTCTGGTAGTTCATCTTCTTTGCTGCCACCATAATTCAAATGCATATATACTTCTTCAGTCTTCATTACTCACTGTCCTGTTTTCATATGCATATGTATGAGACTATTGAAAATACCATGGTTTGGGTCAGACTTACTTTAGTCTTCAAAATGGTCTCTTAACACTTTAAAGAGGTCTTTTGTGGCAAATTTTACCAATGCAATAAATCCTTTGATTTATTGACTGCTGTTTCTATATGTGTTGATTTGGATCCAAGTAAAATGAAATCCTTGACAACTTCAATGTTCTGTCCATTTATCATAATGTTGCTTATTGATCCAGTTCTGATGGTTTTTGTTTGCTTTATGTTGAGGTGCAATCTATACTGAAGGTTATATATATATATTTTTTAGCTTCATTAATAAATGCTTCAAACCATCTTCACTTTCAGCAAGCAAGATTATGTCATCTGACGAAGATCGTTAATGAGACTTCCTCTAATTTTGATGCTGTGTTCTTCATATAGTCCAGTTTATCGTATTATATGCTTACTTGTTGTTGTTGTTAAGTACCGTGGAGTCGGTTCCAACTCATAGTGACCCTACACAGGGTTTCCGAGGCTGTAAATCTTTACGGGAGCAGAATGCCTCATCTTTCTCCCGCGAAACCACTGGTAGTTTTGAACTGCCGACCTTGAGGTTATCAGCCCAATTCGTAACCACTACGCTATATGCTTACTACACAGATTAAATTAATATTGTGAAAGGATACAACCCTGACACATGCTTTTCTTGATTCTAAATAACACAGTATCACCTTGTTCTGTCTCAACTACCCTCTCTTAGTCTGTGTATAGGTTCCACATGAGCACAATTAAGTGTTTTAAAATTCCCATTCTTCACAATACTATACATAATTTTTTATGATCCACACAGTCGATACCTTTGCATACTCAATAAGACACCAAGTAAATCTCTTTCTGATATTCTCTGCTTTCAGCCATGATCCATCTTACATCAACAATGCTTTCAGTGCAGCTTGGAATTCCTTCAGTACCATTGGTTCTTGATCGTATTCTACTTCCTAATATGCTTGAACACCGACCTTTTTTTGGGTGCAGTGACTCTGTGCATCCCTTCCATCTTCTTTTAGTTGCAAAGTTGGAAACAAAAAAGGATCAGTAGTTGAAAAATATGTCTTTAATGAAAGCAATGACACTGGCAATTTCATGATAGAATTTTTCAACAGCATAAATAGAGACTATGTATGTGGACCTCACCAGATGGAATACACAGGAACTATATCTGCAAAAACAGACAATGGAGAGGAATAATATCATCAGTTAGAATACGGTGAGGAGTCAATTGTAAGTCAGAACATCAGTTGCTTACAGGCAAGTTCAAGTTGAAGTTAAAGAAAATTAAAACAAGTCTTTGACAGCCAAAGTATGTCTTAAGAAAATTGTTGCTGTTGTTAAGTGCCATTGAGTTGGTCCAGACTCATAGTGACCGTGTATAGTGTTTCTAAGGAGTGGCTGGTGAGTTTGAATAGCTAACCTTGAGGTTCAAGCCAACCTTGTGGTTGAGTACTTATCCTATAGCTCCACATCAGGACTCTGCCCTTGAGTATATTCCATCTGAACTTAGAGACCATTTCAAGAATGTACCCTAATGGTCAAAGGCTAAACAAATGTGAGATGGCATCAAGGATCTCATATATGAAGAAAAGAAAAAGTCATTAAAAATACAGAAAGGAAAGAAAAGACAAAATGGATTTCAGAAGAGACTCCAAAAGTTGCTCTTGAACATACAGTACCTAAAGCAAACAGAGGACATGATAAAGTGAAAGAGCTAAACAGAAGATTCCAAAGGGTGGCTTAAGAAGACAAAGTATTAAAATGAGATGTGCATAGATTCAGAATCTTTCCATATTTCCTAGGATTAGTAATCCAAAAGGGAAAACACACTTGACATTTTAACAGTTGAAAGAACTGAAGAAAAAATTCAAATCTCAAGTTGCATCATAGAATGATTCTATGGGAATCCATGCAGGCTGCCTCATCACTACTTTCCAAAATATTTTTCTACAACATAACTTAGCTAATGAACTTTATCTTTCATAGGAGAATGGTCATTTTTGACATTCAGGAGTATAATTCAAATGTTATCAACAAAAATAAATTTTGATTTTTAAGAGATATAATTTTTTTTTAATTTATACCTTTTGTCTTAGGTCAGTTTTCTAGAGAGGAGAAACCAATGAAACAAAAACATGTATATATTAAGAGAGAAGTTTATTATCAAGGAAATTGCTCACAATTGCAGAGTCCCAGATCCACAGTAGAAGAGAGAGTCCCTCTCACATATCCATTATATTGGGAGCAGGCCACACCCCCATGGAAGCATCTCTTCAATTGACTGGCTACTCATAGTCATTCATCATCGATTAACTATACTTGTATTTGGTTTCATCACTGTGGGAATAAGCAAATCTCAACTGCTAAACCTCTGGAAATCCTGGCCTACTCAAGTTGACACAAAACCCTAACCATTGCAGTCCACCCTTGACCACATGAAGCCTATAAACGATACGCATAATCTCTAAATAAAGAAAATTGTAAAGTCATATTTTTCAGCTAACATGATATAAGTAAACATGTACAACTGAAAATGAGTTGTGCACATTTACATTTTGAATGTCACAAATCAGCAAAGCAAAAGTATTTGATGTGCACATGCAAAATAAAATAAAAAATATACATTCATTTAAATGTCCTAAGCATACATTCTGTATCAGCCATCCTTTTTTTTTTTTTA
>NW_006408848.1:505740-513372 GCF_000296735.1 Chrysochloris asiatica
TTGTTAGTTCCAATTTATGGTAACCACATGTGTGCAGAGTAGAATTGCTCCACAGGGTTTTCAATGTTATGCCTTTTTAAAGCAGGTTGTATGCTTTTCTACCCAGGTGCCTCTGGGTGGATTCAAACCACCATTCTTCCAGCTTGCTGACAAGTGCTTAACTATTTGTGCCATCAACTCATTTATCCATTCTCTTAGACATAGACATTTAGTTGTTTCTAGTTTTTTCTATTCCCAAAAATGTTATAAACATTATTGTACATGCCAATTTATGTACATGATTGATACTTTAAGGCAGTCGTCAGCAAACTAACTCTGCCTACAAGCCAAATCTAGTGCCATCAGCTTTTGTAAATAAAGTTTCACTGGAATATAGCCATGCTTATTCGTTTATGCATTCTTTGTGGCTGTTTGTATGCTATAATGGCAGAATGAAGTAGCTGTGACAGAGAATGTAGGACCTGTAAGGATGAAAATATTTTTTATCTGACCTTTTAGACAAAAAGATAACCAACCTTTACCTGAGGGTATAAAACTAGTCAGGCCATTGTCCATCAAACAGTCTATAAAAGAAGAAAGAAAATTTGTTTGGGGAAAGAAGAAAAGAAGTCATAATCAAATAAAAGTATATACTGGGAAGAGAAGTTGATAAAGAAAAATTTTCAGTAAAAGATATGATTCTAATTGATGTTTAACCTAATCATAACCACAGTATGGTAGAGATTGGATCATCATAAGTACATGTGCTGATATTGGAGGACACAAGGCTTTCTACCACTTGAAATGAATGACTCAAAGTAGCATTGAATCAAAGCCCTAATAAGCCAAGAGAGACAATGAGCAAGCAGGTATTGGTGAGCTGACTAACAACCCTTCTACACCAGATGTGGTTGTGGGCGCTGCATACTTTGGTGCTTATTGAACAAATTTCCCTTTGAAACTGCATTGGTACAGAGTAATCTGAGACCATAAATTTTGTTTCCAGATAGTTTCTTTGCTATTTTTCTCTTATAACACTGGTAATCTCCTCCACAATTTTTTATTTCTCTTTCTCTCTCTCTCTCTCTCTCTCTCTCTCTCTCTCTTTCTTTTTGGTCAGACTACTGTCTTCCAAACCTCTCTGGCCTTTAAGCTTCATATGAGGTTGCTTTCTTTCTCCAGGTATCATGTGCTCAATAAATATTGATTGATAGCCAACTCTATGCATTTAAGAACTTTTGTTGTTAAGTAACGTTGAGTTGGTTCCGCCTTATAGTGACCCTATGTAGGAGCAGCTGGTGAGTTTGAACCACAGACCTTATGGTTAGCCATCCAGTGCTTAGCCTACAATGCCACACCAGGAGTCCATTTAAGTGCTAGGAATATAAAAATTTTAAAACTCATGTCCTTGCCTTCCAAAACCTCACAGACATTTAAAGTATATTCTTGTTTTTGTTGATTAGTGCCACTGAGTTGGTTCCAACTCATAGCAACTCCATAAGAGTTTCCAGGGAGTGGTAGGTAGGTTTGAACTGCCAAAATTGCGGTTGGCAGTCCAACATTTATCCTACAGCACCACACTAGGACTCCACAAAACAGAAAGTAGAAGGAAACAAGTCATTGGAGGTTAGAATAGGGAACAACTAAGCCTGCCTGGGATTCAAAAGAAAATTTTTGGAAGGTGGAATTTTTGCTGCTACCATTCATCTGTAAATTTGTCATACTATATTGACTTGTGTGTTGTTGTGATACTAAAAGTGATGTCACTGGTATTCTAAAAATAGAATGACCCTAGTGGAAAGGTTTCAGTGGAGCTTCCAGATGGAGACAAACTTGGACTAAGGAGAGGTGGACCATTTTCAGAATGATAGCCAAAAAAAAACATTTAAGATTACTGGTGGAACATTATCAAATACAGTGTCAAAAAAATTAAAATGTTATGAATAGAAGTGGAATATTGTTAGATATAGTACACAAAGATGAACTGCTCATGTTGAAAGACACTCAAAATATAACTGGGGATTAACTACCTCCTCAAAGTGTTGAACAAAATAAGAAGAATGGAGCAAAGTTTGGGGGATGTTCATTTGCTGATGGGGAACAACTCAACCTGAGAAGAAACAGATGCAACCATTCATTAATATCAGTACGTTGAATACCCAACACTCGCCTGTTAGTTTATCTTATTGTGGTGGTTTGCATCTTGCTGTAATTCTAGAATCTAGATTACCAGTACTTCAAATACCAACAGGGCCACCCATGGTGGACAAGTTTCAGCTAACTTTCCAGATGAAGACAGACTAAGAAAAAGGAGAGACAGACAACTTCTGAATATTTAGTCACTGAAAACCTTATGAATAGTAGTGGCACACTGTCAGACAGCATCAGAATACTGAATATGGAAAAATGATGAAGAGCACCAGAATATTGTTAGATGTAGTGCCAGAAGATGAGCCCCTCAGATTGGAAGGCACTTAAAACATAACTGGGGAAGAGCTGCCTCCTCAAAATAGAGTTAACCATCTTGATGTAAATGGAGTAAAACCATTAAGACCTTCATTTTCTGAGAGGGCACAACTCAAAATGTAGAGAAACAGCTGTAAGCATCCATTAATAATCAGAAGATGGAATGTACAAAGTATGAATCTAAGAAAATTGGAAATTGTCAAAAATGAAATGGAATGCATAAACATCGGTATCCTAGACATTAGTGAGCTGAAATGTATTGCTTAAAAAAGATTTTTGAACTCAACCAATTCTTTTTGATACAGTGACTCTGTGTATTCCATCCATCTTCTTTGATGCCTCCAATGGTGTTCAATATTTTGCTCATAGAATCCTTCAATATTAAAACTTGAAGGTTGAATTTTTCTTCAATTCTTTCAGCTTGGGAAATGCCAAGTATGATTTTCCCTTTTGATTTTCTAGCTCGAGATCTTTGCACATTTTATTATATTTTGCTTTGTGTTGAGCTGTCCTTTGAAATTTTCTATTCAGTTATTTTATAGTTTTCCATTTGCTTTAGCTCCTCATTCATTCAAGAGCTAGTTTCAGAGTCTTTTTTTATATCCATTTGGACTCTTCTTTCTTATATTTTTATGACTTTTTGCTTCTTTCATATATAATATCCTTGATGTCATCCCACAACTCATCTGGTCTTTGGTCATTAGTTTTCAATGTGCTAAATCTCTTCTTGAGATGTTAATTTCAAGAGGATATATTTAATGTCTAAACTTCGTCTCTCCTACTTTGGACATATTGTCCGGAGGAAACAATCGCTGGAGAAGGATGTCATACTGGGTAGGGTGGAAGGTCAGAGAAAGAGAGGAAGACCCCCAACGAGATGGATCAGCCAGGTGGCATCATTGATGGACTCAGGTGTGGCAGCGGTGGTGAGGTTGGCTCAGGATCGAACATTGTTTCATTCTGCTGTGCATAGGGTCGCTATGAGTCGGTCCCGACTCGATGGCACCTGACAACAACAACAACAACAATATTTAATGTCGGACTTTGATTCTCAAAAACTTGTTCTAATTTTTTTTCAGCTTCAATCTGAATTTACATATGAGCAATCTGTTACAAATAGAAAATCTGTTTGGAAATTGATCCCTGGACTTATTCTGAATAATGATATTCTCCATCATCTCTTTCCACAGATATGGTTATTATGATTCCTTTGTGCTCCATCTAATGAGGTCCATGTGTGTAGTTGGCATTTATGTTGTTGAAATAAGGGTATTTATTAAAGATTTATCACTGATCTTGGAAATAAGTTATTCTATCATAGTATAGCTAGCATAATTTTTATTACCAGGATATTTTCCAACTTGTAATCCTTACTTATTTCCAACTTTCACATTCTAATCACCAGGAATTCTCAGTGCAATTGATTTCATGTTGTATCAATTTCAGCCTGCCAAATAAATTTTGTTTCTTCATCTTTGGCTTTCATGGTTTGTTTATAAATTTTAATAATAGATGTATTAACTGGTCTTCCTTGTAGGCAAATAAAAATCCCCTATCACTTACATCCTTTTACTTTACAATAGATTTTCACAGGTTCTTTTTGATACTGTGATACCATTCCTCTTTTATTCGTTATTCCCAACATAGTAGACTATATGATTGTCTGAATCAAAATGGTCAATATGAGTGTATTTAAGCTCACTAATGACTAGGATATTGATTTTTCAAACATTTCATTTCATTTTTAATGACTGCTAATTTTCCTTTATTCATACTTGCTATATTCCACATTCCAGTTAATAATGGATATTTGCAGTGGTTTTGTACCATTTTGAGTTATGCCATGTCAGCAATTGAAGGTTCTGAAAGCTTTACTCAATCCACTACTCTACTTTGAGTCCTGGTGTGGTGCCATAGGATAAGTGATGAACTGCAAGATTGATGGTTCAAATTTACTAGCATCTCCTTGGAAACCCTGTTAAGGTATTTATGAGTCAGACCCAACTCAAGGGCAACAAGAGTTAACAACAAACAAGAACCATAACTACTTTAAGGAAACAGCTTTTTCCCAGAAGTATATGTTGATGCTTTCCAAACTGAGAGGTTCATCTACCAGCATCATATCTGAAAATGTTTTGCTGCTATCTGTAAGGTTTTCACTAGTTAGTTTTGTTGTGGTGATTTTTTTGAAGTGTATTGTCAGGAATGGAAGCTCCACTGAAACCTGTCCACCATGGGTGATGCTTCTGGTATTTGAAACACGGCTGGTTTAGCTTCAGCATCACAGCAACATGCAAGCCACTGACAGGTGGTGGTTTTAACCAACTTCACATCCCCCTCTGTTCATTATACAAACACCATGATATGCTTATTTCCATATTTATGTCTTTCACATGGTTTTCTTTCTTTGAAAGAAAATCTTCTTCACTTCTCCATGCTTATCTAAACCTTACCCACATCTCAATTCTCCATGAATTTCTAGTATTGTACAAGTTTATATTATTTTAATTTTTTATTGTGAATTGAGTGAAGGTTTACAAAGCAGATATCAGTTTTACATTCAACAAATCATATACTTTGTTTCATTTCAATGAATGCAATCCCCACAATGTAACATCACTTACACACTTCTTGTTTCCATTTCTCATTCTTGCCCAACTATTTTGAATTTTGATGCCATTTTTATCTCAAATGGATAACCATTCTATGGTGTGCATTCTTCACTAGTATTGTTCTCCCTACTACACACCTACCCATTGCTTGTTTGAAAATTGCAAACAGGGGTGAGTTTAGTTCCAGACCTGATGAGTGACCAAGAGCCATAGTCTTAGGGTCTCACCAGTCTATCTGATCAGTATGTCTGGTCTTTTTTATGATTTTGAGTTTTGTTTTTTTTTTCCCCCGCTCTACCCAGGACTTTCTAATGTGATCCATTTCAGTACAATTGGTAGTGGTTGCCAGGCATCATCTAGCTTTTCTGGTCTCAGGGTCATGGAAAACAATATTCACATGGCCCGTTAGTACATTGAACTAATTGTTTTTAAGTGACTACAAATTCCGTAACTCTTCTTTACTCTGGACAGGAATTGACCAATAGTTGTATCTTAGATGACCATTTGTGAGCTTGTAAAATCCTAGTTCTATTCACAAACTAAGATATAAAATATTGTCTTTATAAACTGTGTTTTGCCAATTGAGCTTGGGTGTTCCCCAAGATTATGGTCCAAAGTCCTAGGCCCAGTAACCCATCCCCTCAAGGAATTGGGTTATGTCTAAGAAGTCTTCATAACTTTGTCCTTTGAATACTCCACCTTATTTATGGATATGTTTTCAGCAAAAGCAAATACACAAAGAAACTTTATGTATCTGAAATTCTCTCCTACTTTCCCTCCTACAGCCGTTCAGCCTGTGTTTCTCCATGTATCTACCTGTTATTGCAGAAGTGTGTATATAACAGAATTTACTTATGTTGCCTTTAATTCTTACATTCTAACCTGTCTATTCTCACATCTTCTTTATTCTTCTGTCAACTTCCTTCTTAGTGTATATTACCTACTCCTTCACCCAAGTTAGCATATGTTTCCCTTCTAGTGCAATGGTTCTAGAGGATAAGTGCTATATTACAAAATACAAGGTTGGTGGTTCAAGCTCACCAACTGCTTTGCAGGTGAAAGATGATACTTTCTGATCCCACAAAGATTTACAGCCTCAGAAACTCTATACTTGGTCACTATAAGTTGGAACCACCTCGACAACATTTAACAACAACACTACTCTTGTAACTGTTGTTAAGTGCCATTGAGTCAGTTCTAACACATAGCAACCCTATGTACAACAGAACGTAATACCACCCAATCCCTGTGCCATCCTCACTATTACTACCAGACTTGAGCTCATTGTTAATGCCACTGTACTAGTCCACCCTATTGGGGTCTCCCTCTTTTTTGTTGACCTTCACTTTATGGTATTCTTCTCCAAGAATTGGTCCCTCTTAATAATATGTCCCTGGAGTCCTGGTGTGGTGCTTTGGGTTAATGTGACAGACTGCAAAGCCATTTGAACTGCAAGGTTGGCGGTTCAAGCTCACCAACTGCTCCTTGAAAACCCTAGACAGGGTCACTATGGGTTGGAATCAACTGGACGACACTTAACAACAACAACAACAACAATAATCTGTCCTAAGTATGAGAGACAAAGGCTGGTCATTTGGGCTTCTAAGGAATATTCTGGTTGTCATTCAGCACGGATTTGTTTGTTCTTTTGGCAGTCACAGTACCTTTAATTTTAATACTCTTCTCCAACACTGTAATTTAAATGCATTAATTTGTTTACAGTCTTGCTTATTCATCATTCAACTTTCACATGCATATGAGACTACTGAAAATACCATTGCTTTGGTCAGGAGCACTTCAGTCCTCAAAATGAGTGACATCTTTGCTCTTGAACACTTTAAAGAGGTCTTGCGCTGCAAATTCACCTAATACAATAATGTTTGATTTCTTGACTGCTGCTTCCATGAGTGTTGATGGTAGATCCAAGCAAAATGAATTATTTGACAATTTCAATCATTTCTCCATTTTTCATGTTATTTACTGCTCCACTCGTGAGGATTTTTGTTTTCTTTACACTGAGATGCAACCTATACCAAAGACTATGGTCTTTGATCTTTATCAATAAGTGATAAAAATTATGCTTGAAATTACATGATAGAATTTTGCAAGACCAATGACTTCTTAGCAAACACCTTTTAAAACAACACAAGAGACAATTATACACACAGACTTCACCAGGTGGAATACACAGAAATAAAACTGATTTCAACATCTGTGAGAAGAGACAACAGAAAAGCTCCATACCATCAGGCCAGGGGCAGACTGTAGGACAGATCATCAATTGCTCATATGCAAATTCAGGTTGAAGCTGAAGAAAATGAAAACACATACACAAGAGCCAAAATATGACCTTGAATATATCCCACCTGAATTTAGAGATCATCTCAAGAACAGATTTGATGCATTAGATACTAATGACTGAAAACCAGAAAAGTATAGAATGACATCAGGAACATCATACAGGAAGAAAGCAAAAGGTCATTAAGAAGGGACTTCTGGCACTTCCCGGACCAGGCAGCTCAGAGTAGACACTGGAGAGGGAGAGAAAGGAATAGTCAGAAACATCACACTAGAA
>NW_006408848.1:516132-517238 GCF_000296735.1 Chrysochloris asiatica
AAAAAAAAAATGTTTCCATTAGTGTGAAAATTTTTCTTGAATTTTTAAAATAGTGGTCTCATACAATGTTTTATCTTTTGTGATTGACTAATTTCACTCAGCATATTGTACTCCCACATTTTGCTTTGTGTGTGTTTCTATGGTGCTCCTGGTTTCTTTGTTCCATATACTTTTCTGTGCAGCGCTCACATTGATTGTGGATCTTCTTGTCATTTTCTTTGTTGCTGTTGTTTTAATGTTTATTAAGTCTTTATTATTTTATTTTTTATTTTCATGATGTTTATTAATTTCTTAGAGGTTACCCTGTAATTTATTAATTTCTTCTCTAGTTAAAAATAGTCTTTTCTATCTTTAACTATACTTGACTTCCTCAGCATTTGGAAGTTCTGTACTACGCTATTCCTTTTTTTTTTTGGCTGTGCAGTTTGTTGTTATTGTTAGGTGCCGTCAAGCCAATACCTACTTGTAGCAACTCTATGGCACACCAGAAGGAAACACTGCCTGATCCTGGACCAACCTCACAACCATTGCTACATTTTACTTTACTAAACATGATATCCTTCTCCAGTGACTGGTCCTTCCTGACAATATGTCCAAAGAGTGAAAGACGAAGTCTGGCCATCCTGTCCTCCAAAGAGCATTCTGGTTGCACTTCTTCCAACAGAGATCTGTTTGTTCTTTTGGCTGTCCATGATACTTTCATTGTTCTCCTCCAACACCATAATTTCTTCTACAGTTTTACTTATTTACTATCAATTGTTCTACAGTCTTATTTATTATCCAACTTTCACATGCATATAAGGTTATTGAAAATACTATGGCTTGGGTCAGGTGCACCTTAGTCCTTAAAGTAACATCTTTGCTCTTCACAGTTTAAAGCAGTCTCATGCAGCAGATTTGCCTAATGCAATACGTTGTTTGATTTCCTGACTGCTGCTTCCATGAGTGTTGATGGTTGATCCAAGCAAAATGAAGTCATTGGCAACTTCAATCTTTTCTCCATTTATGTGGAGGTTATTTATTGGTCCAGTGATGAGGGATTTTTCTTTCTTTACATTGAGGTGCAACCCATACTGAAGGCTGTGATCTTTGATCTTCATCAGTAA
>NW_006408848.1:519858-521590 GCF_000296735.1 Chrysochloris asiatica
ATGAGTTGACATTTGTTATTGTTGTTAAGTACTGTGGAGTCAGTTCCAACTCATAGTGACACTGTACAGGGTTTCCAAGGCTGTAAATCTCTATGGAAGCAGAAAACCTCATCTTTCTCCCACAGAACAGCTGGTTGTTTCAAACTGCTGACCTTCAGGTTAGCAGCCCAATTCATAACCACTACACTACTAGAGCTCCATCATATGCCAGATGATATCCTAACAAATAGGAGGTATATTCGATTTTGTGACTGCTACTTCCATGAGTCAAGGCAGATCAGTGGATACCCTAACTGATATGAAGTATATTCATTTCCTATGGATGATGAAAAAAATACCACAAAGTATGTAGCTTAAAACAACAGCAATTTATTCTCTCACAATTCTGGAGACTAGAAGTACCAACTGAGGGCACTGATGGAGCCAAATTCTCTCTGAAGTCTCTAGCATAAGGGTTTCCTTATTTCTTTCCAATTCTTGATACGCTAGGTGTTCATTGACTTATAGATACATCAAGCTCTGTCTCTGTCATCATGTGGCATTCTTCCCTGTGCTTTTTCTCCTTATATGGTGTCCTTCCTGAATATGTGCTTCTGTGTCTATTTTCTTCTTTTTATAAGGCAACCAAACATATTGGATTAGGGCCCAGTATGACATATTAACTAATTAAATAGATAAAAAGCTTATTTCCAAATAAAGTCATATTCATAAATTCAAGGCTTTAGAACTTCAAAATATCTTTAGGGGGAACACAATTAAACTCTATAACATGTAGCATTCAAAGGAAGTCCCTTTCTCCTGCAAGCCAGAAATATGCCTTGTTCACTGAAAAATTAGGCTCTATTTTTCTTTAAATAAAGAGATAATTCATCTATCCATTTATTCACTCAATATTTATTATATTTATTGAAATCTTCTGTGTGTTAGGTATTATTCTATGTTCTTAGAATACAGTCATAAGAAAAAAAAAAACAAAAAATTCCTGCCTTAATAAGACTTAGCTAAGGAGCTCTGGTAGCGTAATGGTTACGAATCGGGCTGCGAACCTTAAGGTCAGCGGTGCGAAGCTACCAGCTGCTCTGCAGGAGAAAGATGAGGCTTTCTACTCCCGCAAAGATTTACACCCTCGGAAACCCTGTACAGGGTCACTATGAGTTGGAACCGACTCGATGGCACTTAACAACAACAACAGAGAAGCCCACAAAACATCCAAGTAGAAAATTCAGGAAGGTAGATGCATAAATTAGCTAGCGATATAAAATTGAAAGTTATCTTCAAAAATAGAGTATTTAAAGGCATGAAATCACTAAGGGAATTAGTGCAAGTAGAAAAGAAAGGAGGTTCAAAACCTGTTTCCTGGGGAATCTAGCATTTTGAGGTTGAGGAAAAACTGTGGAGGACCTAGGGTAGAAGACTGAGAAGGGACAGTCACTGCAAAGGAGGAAATACAATATGTTCTACAGGATAAAATTTTTTAAAATATTTCAAGGAGAAGAAAGTGATCAAATGTAACAAATGTTGGTGAAAAATTGATAAAATGAGACTTCTTGTAAAAATCAGGAATAATATGGATGGATTGGTACTTACAAAAGTATAATTAGAAGGGTTCAAATAAAAAGAGAAGGGAAAAAAGTGGAGGTCATGAGTACAGACAACTTCACTAAGGCATTTTGTTACAAAAGAAAGGAGTAAAATGGGGCAGAAGACAGAGAGAAACATGGGATCAGGAAAC